>NC_139976.1:15210370-15273370 GCF_963993115.1 Abramis brama | reverse complement strand
AACTGGGGTTTATTATTGGCACGCAGGAGGTAGAAAAGAAAGAGTACGTATCTGGTCAGCGAAACAGCGCCTCTCCGCTCCACTTGGTTTGCGTGTCCGTCCCCAGTTTGTTGGCGATGTGTTGTAATAGATGTCTGCAGTCATAACCTTGAAGGCTGAATTTACATCTTGTCTGTTCTCCCCCATCTAGACTGTATCAGGATAAACTGTACTACCAGTAAGTGACTCTTCCCCTCTCTTCCTCTTCTCTCTGCCTCTGATACTGAACCAAAGCGCCCTCTGTATGTGTACTCTTCATTTGTATGTATGTGCGTGTGCGTGTATGCTTTCAGAAGTGTAAAACATTGCGGTTACGAAGCCTCTGTGTTGCGGCCGGCAGGGCTTTGAGTGGTGTTTCCAAAGTGCGAGCGAACTGTCAGGTACGGCTAGTTTTTGCCTGTGGGCTGCAGGAGCCTTCAGGCTCCCTGGCAGCCATTTTCCTAGGAATGTGAGAAATGGAGCTGACTGAAATGAGAGGAGAGGCGATTAAGTTTCTCACTCACAGATCACACTCCAGCTCACGCAGTTTCCAATAACCCTCGCAAAGATCATTTCCTCAGAGAGCCTCTCCTCAAATCCCTCCTCAGCCCCGAGCTTGACAGCCAATGACTGCCTCTTGTTTTCCTTCCCTCGCCTTTTTCTTGCTTCCTGGTCACTGCAGAAGGAGAGCCCATCAGGAAGTGTTGGGAGGAGAAAAATGTGGCTATTTTTTTAAAAATTGTGTGATTATTGTTTATATTGAGTATTTACTACTTACTTGTTGTTCTTGTTCCATGCTCATATGGATTTTAATTTCTTTCTTCTAGGAATAAAAATTTTGATATTAGAATCTTCACCAGGTCTTTTCCGTACAGCAACATACATAGAGCACAGCTGTTACACTCATAAAAAAAGAATAGTTATAGTAATAACAGTAGTTCATATGCATGCGCTATATTTAAGTCATACAATATTATGTATAAATTAAATTATTTGCTGACAGTCTTCCTCTCCAGTCAGCTGTTAAATGGAGGACTGCTGTGACCAGATCCATTGAATAAACCGTGATTCATGAACAAATCAGTCTGATTAGTGAACCACATCAGCCGGTTAAAAGAAACCCATTTAAAGAGCCAATTGTGCACTGATTTGGTTTTATGTTTAGCTTACTGATTCAATGATAGTCACAGTTATTTTTTTTATTTATTTTTTTGTAGCTTAATAGGTGTGATCTGTCACAAAATAAATTATTTATTGTGTTAATTATTTATGATAAATTAAATTATTTATGGTAGGGGTGAATTCAGGATAATTTGGAAAATTGACTGGGAAAAAAATATGAATAAACCCCTTTAACCTTTTGCACTATGTACATTTTTGTACATATACACACCCGGCTGTTAGTGCATTCTAACATAGTCACTATGAACTATCACTAATATATTTTGCCAAAAAATAAATAAATTACACAGATTTCTACTGTTTGCTTGAAATATCCCTTTAACTGGAAACAGACGTTTTGTGTTAGAAAGGGAGTGGAAAAAAAAGTGATGTGAGGAGAAAGATAGGTGTTCTCCATCTCTGCAGGCTTTGCCAATCTATTTTTTTCATCTCTTTTATTTTATTTTATTTTTTATTTGAGAACTCTAGCCTACCCTGGCATTGATTCTCCAAAAGCCTCAGGGTAATTAATATCAGTCTCTAAAGTCTCTTTCAAAGGAGTCTTTGTTTGTTTTTGTGTTTGCTTGTTTCCGGTACCAATCTCTTTGAGTGACTCATCATAGAGTCTTATGTCCCCAAACTGCCATTGCTCATTCATATTCAAAGAATGAACGTAATGATCAGTTCCCTCATCATCAAACTAATACGGCTCTGCATCCAAATTTGGCCTTCAGAAATATTTGCTTCGTGCTGTTGCATAGTAATAACAGCTCATTTTGTTAATTCACAGAGTTTCTTGTCCAATCAAAAGCATCCAGAGATTGCAAGGATCTGATAAAGTGCTTTGTCTCTTGGTCCTACCGAGTGTATTTTGTTTGTGCGTCTTAACAGGCTTTTGTGAGCGTGTTATTGTTTTGTTATTTCGTTGCAACCCTGAGCTCAGTATATTGGCTCATTTGACAATGAGGCAGTTGTCTGTGTTAACCTGAATGCCCAAGATAACAAAGCACCTGAGCTTTCTCGGGGGGCTTTTTTCCACATCCGTTCGTCTACTCCCTCTGCATAATGGGAGCACAACACACTACCAGACACAGCAGTCTTGTAAACAGGCCAGTGACAAATTAGGATGCACGTTGTTAGATTTTTTACCACGATTCTGTTGTTTGAGACCAAGGATTGTGAAATATTTATTTTCTAGTTCTTTCGTCATTGGGCAAATTTAGCCGTCTTGAATCTCTTAGTGTGACATGCCTGTCCTCAAATAAGGATGTCAGACCGGACACAGACTGTCCAGTCAATGATGTATATCGTAAAATCTGTTGATGTCTCACAGTCTGTCTTGGCTTTTCTCACTTGGCTCATAATCATGCGATCTGACAAGCTGATTCGTAGCTACAAAGCATTTCCGTGCACTTGAAAAAAAATTCAGTTTGACCAAATCAGTAATTCTTATGACATTATTTTTTAATGTCATGTTAACGCTTTAGACTAACTTAAATCATGCTGTTATTTTTTTGGTTTTTGTGATTGTACCTCGGCTTCGTCCATTACCATTTTTAATCGTTTTTAAACATTTGATAAAAAAATACAGTCAAAACAGGAATATTATGAAATATTATGACAATTTATAATAACTGTTTCCTATTTTAATATATTGTCAAATGTAATTTATTCCTGTGATGGCAAAGCTGAATTGTCAGCATCATTAATCCAGTCTTCAGTGTCACATGATCCTTTAGAAATCAGTCTAAAATGCTGATTTGCTGCTCAAGAAACATTTCTTAAGTTAAAAACAGTTGTGCAGCTTTATATTTTTGTGCAAACTCTGTTATATTTTTTCATGATTCTTCGATGAATAGGAATTTATTAAAAAATTGTATTTTGTATTTTGTAACATTATAAATGTCTTTTGCAATGCATCCTTGCTGAATAAAAGTGGTCTTTTTTTTTTCATTTACCGACCCCGAATTTTTACAAAATTGCATACGCACATAAAATGGACTACAGTTGTCCTCATCATTCTGCTCTTGTTCTGAAAGACAGAGGTGACTCACAGTGTGTATTTAATCCTTCAAATATTTGATTACACATTGTGTCATGTATGCTTAGACAGATAAAGACTGTAGCTCGACTACGCAATAACCTGCTGTAGTTCAATTATAACTGTCAATGTAAATGCTCAGAGAGATGGACTGCACATAGGAGAGATTCACAAAGGATGGATTCTTGATTAAAAATGGCTAGACAGACCACAGCGGAATGGAACAGAATATGTTTATAGGTGCATTAACTTCCATGCACCAGATGGACTGAATACATTTGAGATGCTTATGTCATCCCCAGAATTATCTGATCCAGTCCATATTTTTAAAATGGACATTGATCTGACATGCAGCATATCAAAAGTTGAACTATACAGTATGTTTCAAAAATAGCACAGGTGAAATGCAAGAACACATCCTGTGTGAACAAATCCTTGCATGTCCCCTAACAGAAGATCTCATGAACAAACTCCAGCCTGATTATTTAATAACACCTTGTGCAGAAGCGCATTTACCGACGACAAGGGGACGACATTGTGATGCATTCAGAGCATCCTTTACTAGAATCAAGAGATTCATGTGAATTCAAAAGGACCTCATTTCTCTGAAACAGCCTCCTCCATAAATATGCAGTAGGGTTGCCATTTACTGAAGCGGTAGCGTTCATAAATATGCAGTGGCGATGCTCCTGTTTAATTTGTGTTGCAGATAGAACGGCGGACAGGGTGAATAGCAATGCTAGCCCTCCGAGCCTGATCTCACTGTGTTTGTTTGTCTGTATTTACTGATCTTTACATGGTGTGGCTGACTGTATAAGTCTCACATCGTGAGTCCAATGAGAATAGTATTAAAAGGCCATTTACTTATTAAGGTCCCACAATCTCAGCCCTAACCTGGCCTAATTTCTGAGTGATAGAGCAGATGGTCACATCATGATGTCCCCCATTCCATCACAGCCTCAGTATCCCAGTTTGCCGCAGTGATGTTCAGATCTGGGCAGGATGGATGACTTTGTTTGAACCACTGGGCATCGGACCCAAAGCCTTTTATCCCACATGATTGGCTCTTTAAATGATTTGTTGCTTCCTGATGAAGGCCCAATTTTGTCTCCGAAAGCGAGCCATCAGGAGTCCCAGGGGTTCGAGTGGATACTCTGTCCTCTCAACAACTCATTTGTTTACCAAATGTATGTGCTTTAACCCCAATGGGACTGCATTCTGGTAACGTTAAAGTTAACAGAACATCCTCACCTGAATCTATTCCTTGGAGGGAAACGGTTGCGGGGAGAACTGTTGCAATGGGCCCAAGCCATCAAGCACTCACCTTCACGAACCACAGTGTCTTGTTGATTGCACTGGGTGTTTTGGCATTGAAGAAGCAAAACAGCTCTCGCTTGACGATGTGCGAAACACAAAGATGCCAGGAGCTGTCAGGATCCTCCACATCTCCCTCACAGTTGGGCATCTACCCACACAGTAAGGAGCCTTGGGAGATAATTATACACAACTACTTATGAACAGAGAGGAAGTTGGAAAAGGTGTGAATGGTCCCATGAAAACCACAGGAACCAATTCCACATCGATAGTGAAGAAGGAAGCCCGGATATTTCTGACGAGTGGTTTGTCACCCGTCGATACAGGTTGGGTAAGAGGTCTCGTAAACAAATCAGAAATGGAAACGTTTCGCACGGACGGCAGTCCCCTGCAGGGAGTTTACCTTTAACACAACACACAGAAGAAGAGTCTGACTCTGCTGTGTGCTGCTTGTTTACATTCTGTTATTTCAATTTACAAGTCACTCAGGAAGCGGATTCAGTAAGATTTCCTTCCAGAACGTTTATCAACAGTGTCATTCATTTTGAGTTTATTGCATTTTTTCCCCCACGGAGGAACTGAAATGGAAACAGTATCAGTTTGATAAATGTGTGCATCAGAAACAGGGTGGCCATCACAGGTTTGGTGTCAGTACGATTTTTTGATATAGCCTGTCCCCCGGTTTCACAGACAATATAGTCCCAGAATAAAATGCATTATTGAACTGTTTAACTGAAAGCAACTTGCACACCGGTAATGTTTTTTCTAAGGCATGTTTATAAAAGCTACTTAAATGTCCTAATTAAACTAAGGCCTAATTCTGGCTTAATCTAAGCCCTGTCTGTGAAACCGGGCCTGAATTTCTTTATTTAGCAAGGATGCATTAAATTTGTCAAAAGTGACAGCAACGACATTTATAATGTTACAAAAGAATCTACAGTATTTCAAATAAATGCTGTTCTTTTGAACTTTCTATTCATCAAAGATGAAACAAATATTATGGTTTCCACAAAAAAAATATTAAGCAGCACAACTGTTTTCAACTGACAATAATAAGAAACCTTTATTGAGCTCAAAATTATCATATTAGAATTATTTCTGAAGGATCATGTGACACTGAAGATTGGAGTAATGATGCCGAAAACTCAGCTTTGCATTACAGGAATACATTTTATTTTTAAATGTATTAAAATAGACAAACAGTTCTTTTAAACTCTAATAATAAAATAATTCACAGTATTACAATTTTACGGTATTATTGATCAAATGAATGCAGTCTTAGAGAGCATAAAAGACATTAAGCATTAAAAACAGGGCATTGATGGCAGCCATTTTCTTTTTGCCTAGCAAATTTGAAGAAAAAAAGAAACACACACACACTCTTAGGAAGTGAAAAGAAAGCCCTTTCCCTTTTTGGTAAATTTAAGAAACAGGCCATGGATGGTGGCCATTTTGTTTTTTCAAGCACATGTAGGCGTTCATAGATTTTTAAGTCAATTCAACCCTCAAAATATATGGTGATATCTGTCTTGTTGCATCTTTTTTTTTGTGCTCAAAGACACGGCTTCTTATTGTCTGTATCTATGCCAAAAAGACAAAATCAGAGATTCTGACCAAAAGGAGATTTATTATTTAATCTCCCGTGGAGAAACAGAAGCAGGGGCTTTTCATGTTTGAACAGCCTGCTATTGTGCAGCCTCAACTCAGTTTTTTGTATCCTCATTAATTATCTGTGCCAGCCATAGCTACTCCTGTCATTGGTGTGTGTGTGTGTGTGTGTGTGTGTGTGTGTGTGTGTGTGTGTGTGTGTGTGTGTGTTTATGAGCGTTGTTCTTCTTCTGACACGAAGAACAAGCCGTTGCCAATTAGGGACTCTGCCTCCCCCAGGGTGACAGTGTGTTCAACCAAGAGAGTGCTGTCACATCAGCTCATGGGTTGTTAATATGGTCTGAGTGTCAGCAGGATGAAAGATGTATATTTAGAAACCAGTGGGGTCACTATACGCTCTTGGCTAAATCAAGCTATAGGTTGAGAGCAGCATTTTGGCTAGTTAGAGGTTTGCACTTCAGGGATCCATATTTCCACCTTGGGTCTCTGACATTTATAGTTGCACCATCGAAATGGTTCGGCTGTTCGGATTTTGATGACCTTTAAATTATTTTCTATAAAAACTGCTTCATACGACAGAATGAAATGTGAGGCGTATTGGTTTAAGGTTGTAGTTTTATGTTATGGTTATTTATCATGCTGTGATTTGAAAGTTAATGTTTTAAACTGCTCTGCACCATGAACAACAAAAAAGACAGTTTCCTTCTGTTTGAATTATGATTTAGCTGAACATTTCCTTTTATTATCAGTAACCATAATTCCTAATAAATTAAACCCCTCACACACATGGGTGGTCGTGGACAGGTGCGGAGGACACAGTCAATACCAGTGTCAGAATTGTATTTTATTATAAAGGCAAGAGTCAATATTTGCCTCCTTGAATTGATCTTCAGCGGCATTTTTTACCTTTATTTTGTACTTGTAAATGTTTATCTATCATACATATTTTTTTAACTCACAGTATGCGATCTTGAACCAATTTATAATAAATATAAAGAATAAAATTATATAAATATATAAAAATGTAGGGTAAAGAGTAATTACCTATAAAAAAGATGTGTGTGTATGTATGTATGTATGTATGTATGTATGTATGTATATATATATATATATATATATATATATATATATATATATATATACATGTATATGTATTTTTTTTTTATGTCTATGGCTTTTTTGTCACTTTCGACAGCATATTATATTAATTATATTATATCCTCATTTTCTTTGTTTTTCTATTTTTTACGCTCGCATTTAAAACATCTTCAGCATTTCACATTTGATAGCATTTTTGCCCTGGTTAATTTCTGACCCTGGCTGATACATTGTGAAAAATAGAAAAATGTAGCTGTAACACATCCATATTTTAAATTTGTCTTACGATCAAAGAGTTTGTAAAATGACTTTAGCATTGCTGATTAGTCAGTCCCAGTAGAGCTGAATTACTGTGTCCTCAATATGAAGATCGTCCTGTCTCAAAATGGCTGCCTGCGCTTGTTTCACATGGGTATCGTTCTCAGCTGGATGAGCTAGATATCAATGCATCTCATCTCTCCTGGCCTAGATGAGTGTGTGTGTGCGTGTGTGTGTGAGAGAGAGAGAGAGAGAGAGAGAGTGTGTGTGTGTGTGTGTGTGTGTGTGCGTCTAGTCTGTGTTCTCCTGCTAGCCCTGTCCTGTCAGAGCTCTCTAGCCAGCCTCTGCCCACCTCTGTCTTATTTAACTCTGCCCTCTCTCTCCACCCTGGGAGATGAGAATCAAAGTGACCGGACACACGCAACCATCTGCCCCAGTTCCATGGCAACAAGCTGCCCTCCCAGACAGAGGGAGAGGCTTTTTGTCTTTGCTGCTTGCGAGTTTATCTGAACACCCCTTCCTAATAAAGGCATAGCAGCCGTGGACCTTTAGCTGTCTCTCCAGCTGTCCAATCACACGCTGTCACCTTTTCACATATATCCTTTGTGCAGCGATGGTCAGAAGCCTAAAAAAAGCACATGTCATGTCTTGTATATTGCTGGAGGCTTAATAGTGCTGCCCCTCAGTGTTTCCTCACAGTGGTGGCTTTTTCTTAGATCTGCAGAGATTCCTTTAGGTGGCGTTGTTGCGCAGTCTGAGACCTTACATGCTGCTGCTTTTCTTTCCCTCAGAGCTGGCTGATCTGGATTCATAGTAATTGAGAGCAGGGAGGGATAGAAAATCGATTGGGAGCCTGGCAGTTCTTTAATGGCAACTCTTTTTACCTGTTATCAAGTGAGATGGGCTGCAGGGGCCCCTGACAATGACACGCTGCCCTCTTAGCGGCAGTCTGACTGATGAGGAGAGACAACGACGTGTCAAAGAGAGCCAGAGCGGCTGAAATCACAAAGCCTGCAGGCTCCTCTTCGCACGCTCTGATCATCTAGTTGAAGCTCGATTGGAGCCCGGAGGTCCGGGGGCCCCGTCGAACACAACGCACGTGTTCAGGGGACAAGGGGGAGGCTCTACAGCCGAGAAATTGCTTTCTCGAATTGAGTTTACAGTCTGTAGGTTTTTTGGATGTGCTTCCTAAACCGCTCAGGAATTGTAAGGACGTGAGAAGCATATGCAGCCGAACATCACTCGACTGAAATAACAGACGCAGGTCGGTTTCCTCAAGGAGGGCCGTCATAAAAAACAGTTGAATGGCTCCATCTGGTGGTGGAAGTGGGATAAAACAGTTGAGTTCACTGCATGTATTGTATGCTAACAAATCGTTTTTTTGTTGTTGTTTTTTTAAAGGGGAGACCGAATTCATTACAGGGCTGGCCATAAGACCACAGGACATTCAGTAGATAGAACAAAATGTGTGAATGTGATGTGTGACAGAATCATTTCCTCTGCTGTTTATCTATGAACCCTCTTTTCTTTTTCTCTACATGGATATCAGTCACCTCTCTACACCCCCTTTTTTAATTTATCCCGTTTCACAACCCCTTGCTTCCTCTGTCTCTCTATCACTCTCTGTCTTTCTACCTTCTGTTAACCGCTGTGTGGGACATGTTATAGGTAAAGGTCCAGAGACCATATTTGCGGGCCAGAACTTGAATGACAACGAATGGCACACAGTTCGTGTCGTCAGAAGAGGCAAAAGTCTGAAGCTAATGGTGGATGACCTGCAGCCATCTGAAGGTACATCATATTCTCAAGTATTTGAGTTTGATAGTGAGCATCCTATGCCCTTTAGAGCACTTGAAGTGGATTGATTAAAGTGTGCAGAGCGTTATTGTCTGACCCTATACGAACATATACGTCACCGATACTTTGTTTTGGATCAAAAGTTAACTTACATTAACATAACAAAATTCAAGATTGCTATGGCCAAAAAAAAAAAAAAAAAAAAATCAAATATGACCTCTTTGCGTCTCTGATCAAAAATGTTTTTTACTTGGATTATGGAAATATGGAAATATTTCCTGTTTTATGTATGTATAAAAAATGATATACACTACCATTTAAAAGTTTGGTGTTGATAAGATTTATTTGATATATATATCAAATATATATATATATATATATATATATTTGCAAGTATTTATATACAAGTATTTATTTCTAATTACAGCACTTACCCTGAACTTTTGAACAGTAGTGTAATTTAATAAATATAAATGATATAAAATATGTTATGCTTTCCTTGTTGATATAGTCCTTAGGTGTATGTAAGATTAAAACAAAACTCACCTGTGACTTCAAAATATGTAACCACAGGTATTTCATATGTATATAAATTGATTTATATAAAATAATAAATCATTTCTTTGTTGATAATGTTTCTGGGTGTAAGAGAGAGTTTTAAAATCCCATGTAAGATAAATAAACCACCTGTAGTTTGAAGAAGAATGAATGGGACATGCCACCCAGCATTACATGATCATAATTATTTCCTTTAAGTAATCATTGCACTTTGCTAATAGTCTTATGAAAGAGCCGATCATGAAGGGATTGAGTGGCTCACTTTCCAATAGCCTTCCCTCAGTGCTCCTCAAGGGGCAAAAACACCTTTTGCAATTTGCCCAGTAAATTAACGTCAAATGAAAAAGGTAGTGCTTTCCCACAGTGCAGTACAATCATCTTTAGTTTCTTGCTGAACTTACTAGTGCGTAGTCGACACTTTTAAATATACTTGGTGTTTTCTTTAATGCTGATGCTTTCAGAGACCAAACCACTGAGGGAATACATTATACTCACATAACCTTCCTGATTTTAGAGTCAAAGAGCTTTCTCTTGGGAAGCTTTAAAAGAGGTTTTTAAAATATTTAAAGACCTCTTTCTCTTCCACTGGTTTACAGAAATATGAAGTTCACATTTTTGCCTTCGAATTGCCTAAAATACTTCTGACATTCTTATAACTCTTTATGCTTTCATGTTTTCAAGTCTCTGATGTTTGTTAAAAATCTCAATTTGCTGCAGTAGATTTGAGATGACCCACTTGACAACGCTGCGGCCCTGTCCTGAATAGCGCACTTTATATGTACACGTGGTCTTGCCATGGCTTGTACGTGTCTGTCAAGCCCACAAGACCGTATCATATCACGTACCATTTGTCTACTTCACGACTGTATATGTATTCAGCGTTACGTCACTCTTTGGGCGGTAGTTGGGACAGGGCCTGTGTTTTGACACCCTACCCATTCCTGTATTAAATCTGTTTTCGATTATTCGCCTTGGTAAGGTCAAATCACGGGGGACCACACGCAGCTGGAGTTCCACAATGTGGAGACGGGCATCGTTACAGAGAAGCGGTACATGCCCGCCGTGCCCTCCAACTTCATTGGACACCTGCAGGGTCTGTCCTTCAATGGCATGTCCTACATTGACCTGTGCAAGAACGGCGACATTGACTACTGCGAATTGAACGCCATGATCGGCTACAGGAGCATCGTGGCAGATCCGGTTACCTTCAAGTCTCGCTCTAGCTATGTGACCTTGCCCACCCTGCAGGCCTATTACTCCATGCACTTGTTCTTCCAGTTTAAGACCACTTCACCAGATGGGCTCGTCCTGTACAACCGAGGAGATGGCAATGACTTTATAGTAGTAGAGCTGGTAAAAGGGTAAGCTCAATTCATTTTTAATGTGCCACGTTTGATACATTTAGAACATGTGATAAGTCCTTCACTGAATGTTTTCATGACTGTTTGCATGCAGATATCTCCATTATGTGTCAGACCTGGGAAATGGAGCTCATCTCATCAAGGGAAATTCCAACACACCTCTGAATGACAATCACTGGCACAATGTGATGATCTCAAGAGACACAAACAACCTTCACACAGTTAAAATAGACACCAAAATCACCACACAGACTACCATGGGAGCCAAGAACCTGGATCTGAAAGGTACTTTTGATATTCTCTTTGATTTCAACTGATCATTTAAGCTGAACTAGATACAATAATTATGTGATATTATATTACATTATATTGGGTGTAGACTACCATTCAAAAGTTTGGGATCTGTAAGATATTTTCAATGTTTTTTCAAGAAGTCTCCTATGCTCACCAAGGCTTCAGCAGCCATTAATCCAATCTTCAGTGTCATATGATCTTTCAGAAATCATTCTAATATGCTGGTTTGGTTAGATTTTTTCAGGATTCTTTGATTAATATAAAGTTTGAAAGAAAAAAAATAGATATCATTTGTAATATTATAAATGTCCTTACTGTTACATTTGATCAGTTTAATGCATTCTTGCTGAATGAAAGTATGAAAAAAAAAAAAAAAAAATCTTGCTGACCCCAAACCTTTGAACGGTAGTGTATATTTGTAATTTACCTTAGTGCCAAGTTTATTCACATGTTGTGTACTGCAATAAACAAAAGGACCAGCAGGGGGAAGTGGTGTACCTTTTCTATGGATATTTACAAAACATGCTCCCCTGATAGTTGAAATGAAAAGACACTGTCAGTCAGAGCATGATATTTCCTGTCTCTACAGGTGATTTGTATGTGGGAGGTGTGGCCAAAGAGATGTATAAGGACTTGCCAAAGCTGGTGCATTCTAAAGAGGGCTTCCAGGGGTGCTTGGCATCTGTGGACCTGAACGGCCGTTTGCCAGACCTGCTGTCAGACGCACTGTCCAACGCCGGCCAGGTGGAGAGAGGATGCGAAGGTGAGGAAAACGGTATGAATGACACAGACACAAAGCCGGCTTAGTGCGGTCCTTCGCTAGATGACTGCAATCTCCAATCCTTGTCTCATCTCTTGCACTCCTGTTCATCCTCTCTGCTTCTTGTTCTCTTCACTATCTGTTTTGTGTTTTCTTCATGCTGGGCCCGTTTTAACAGGTTTCAGGCTTCTGTGTTCTTTTCCTCTGTTGGAAACTGGTGTAGATTAGGGGTGAACGATACGGACATGTCCTTAGCAATGTCAAGAGACCTTGTGTTTTCCTCAAGCTATAACTGTGATGAAGCTGAATATATGAGAGTAAAGAGACTGGTTATTGCCAGTTTGTTAGTAGCATATTAATTTGGGCTACCAAAGTTAACAAGAATCTTTTTTTCATCAAAGCACAGAAAGATATAAAGGCGAATCATCTGTGGAACACAACTGAGAATGGCCCTTTGGACGGCTGCGAAAGGCTAGCAAAAATAGCCTATTTTGTTTTCTGTCAAGTAAAATTGAATGCAGTTTATTCGTTATTAAAAGGAAAAACTGTTTAAAATGGGAATATAAGAATAATCATCTCTACAGATTTACTTATAGAGATATTGTGCTTTTTGAAAGTGAAATTTTTAACTGATTTCTGGCTCAATTTATCAAAAAATCTTGAAAAAAAAAAATGAATGGTTTCCACAAAAATACTAAGCAGCACAGCTGTTTTTAACATTGATAATAATAAGAACCTATTCTTGAGCACCAACTCAGCATATTAGAATGATTTCTGAAGGATCATGTGACACTGAAGACTGGAGTAATGATGCTGAAAATTCAGCTTTGCATCACAGAAATAAAATAAAATTTAAAACATATTCAAAAAGAAAACGGTTCATTTAAATTGTAATAATATTTCACAATATTTCAGTTTTTACTGTATTTTTTTTTATCAAATAAATGCAGCCTTGGTGAGCGTAAGAGACTTCTTTCAAAACATTAATTAAAAGAATGCATCAAATCAAAACAAAAGCAGCAGCAGACTGCTATTATTTTTAAATAAATGTTTTTAATAAATCTTAACTACAGTCTAACTGTAACCCTACTACTAAAAGAAAACCTATTTGCTACATTTCCTGGAACATTTTTCAGCAATTTAGTCTGAAAGTATGACAAAATACACACATATATAGTGCTTATATCCATCAGAATATTTAATTGTAAAAGAGTCTCTGATATTTGCTAAGAACCACAAGATTAAAAGTGCATATAAACCTTTGATTATGAATACATATATACATTTTGAGGTCACATTTAAGAAATGACCATGGCTGAAAAATGTCCTTCTGTTCAAACCAAACCTACGCCTACTGGTTTTTATCATGTCTGTCCCTGATTTTTGTTGTTGTCATCTCTAATTCCACCTTTCTTCTTCCCTGGGTCTACTTACATCTACTTTCCTTATTTCCTCTCTCTGTTCCCTTACATTTTAACAACTTAATTTGTTATAATCACAGACATTCCAGTGCCTCTACTAACATCTTTTATATTTTGTTTTGTTTTGTTTTCTTATTCGTTTGGCTGACAAAAGTTGCATTGCTGAAAGCTGACTTGCAAGGTAGATAGCCATATGTGTGTCTTAACCAATGCCCCCTCCTCCCCTCCTCCAGTGTGACCGTCTGATGTCGTAGATAACCTTTAGATAACCAGCAGCCGGTCTAGTAACTCCATCACCGTAAATACAAGCACAGTCCGCACACCTTGTATTTACAGCCCCCCGCTCTTAAAATGTCTCAGAGTGTCCTGTGTCATAGTTTTCCCTCACTTACCTGTCACTTCTCTTTTCATTGGAGCGTACATCTGTTCTGTGGTTTACTGGAGGCATGCGTCCCCCCTTCCCTGTTTCGACAGTGCCCCCCCACCCACCCACTGCATGCAGTCTTAACTCCTTCCACACAAAAAAAAAAAAAATGCGACGGAAATAGTCTGTAGCCTTTACCCCCGATAAAGGCCTTAAAACTAGATGGAATTTCCCAAGCGGTTATGGAATCTCTCCCGTGAGTTGGAAGCCAGATTACTCCGCTCAGATACATAACACTTGGTTTGAGAGAATCTCGTCGGGGGAATGAGCCAACCCTCTGTTTCTCTGCCCAAGACTTTAAATGAGCTTCGCTCAGACAGATCAGGTGAGACAGGAGGAGCGGCGCTCATCTGGATCGCACCGGCGTCTGCCGTAGAGCTTTCTCTCTCTCCTCCTCCTCCTCCCTGCCAGACTCGCTTCACTTCCGAGTCAAGTGGCCAAGCCGCAAATGTGCGACTGATTGGCCAAATGGCTGAGTGATGGAGAGGAGGGAGCCTTTGAGGGCCAGGGGCCTGTTTTACATGCCGGCTGAAGTAATGAGAGAAATGAGAACAGAAGTGTTTCCGCAGGCTGTAATATGCCTGGCCCGTCGCCCCGTCGCTTCGCTTCTGTAGACCGAACACAAAATGAGCTGTTCCAGACGGCCCCCATTTATCTTACAGCCCCGAGTCCCCGGGGAGTGCTGCTGCTTTAAACTCACCTCAGCAATACTAGGAGCAGATGTTATTATCACACGGGGCCTGTATTATTACTGCAGCCAATACACTGCGCATTACCGCCAATGCTACTCTTGTCACAGCCTCTGGTGCAATGCTTGGATTGCACTTTAAAATCAAGTCTCCTGTCCACATTTAATGTCTTCTTGAGTAATGAGACCGATTAAAGGTGCACTCAGTGATTTTTTTTTTTTTTTTTAACCTTGTTGTTAAAAAAAAAAACGTTTTACACTTAAAGAAATTAATAATACTTTTTAAAGGAACACGCTGACTTTTTGGGACTTTAGCTTATTCACCGTATCCCCCAGAGTTAGATAAGTCCATACATATACCCTTTTCATCTCCGTGCGTGACGTAACTCTGTCTGACGCACCCACCGCTAGCCTAGCTTTGCACAAAGACTGGAGGTATGTGACCTTGGTATGTGGCATGAGCTATGTGGGCGGAGTGATTTGCTCGCAGCATCCGAGAAGCCCCGTGGTGAGGAGCAGAGAGTTCGCTCAGAGTTGGAGTAAATCACTCCGCAGAAGTAGCAGTGCTTCGCCTTCTGAGAATATAGTTCCCAGTATGTATACGGTTAGAAGATGGCTGTGTCTCATGTGACCTTGTTATTTGTACACGCTGTGACTATACAAATCACAACATGTAAATAGGAAAATGTTGGCGTTATTTTGTCACTTATTGGGAGCAGTATGCTAGCTGGAGCCGTTTACCTCCAGTCTTTGTGCTAAGCTAGGCTAGCGGTGGGTGCGTCAGACAGAGTTACAGCACGCACGGAGATGAAAAGGGTATGTATGGACTTATCTAACTCTGGGAGATACGGAGAATAAGCTAAAGTCGCAAAGAGTCGGCGTGTTCCTTTAAAGACATGTTGAGATCCATTTATCTTGGTAACCTCCCTATTATTATATACTTGTGGAATAAGTTAATCATGACCAGTTTTGGGGGTAACGCATTACAAGTAATTACGTAATCAGATTACTTTTTCAAAGTAACAAGTAAAGTAACGCATTACTTTTACATTTACTACAAAATATCAGTTCATTTTTCAAATAAGTAACGCAAGTTACTTTGTTTTCTCATTTATTGACCTCTACTGTACAGTTGTAAATTTGCATTTCCTTCAGTCTGAGGATTATTCATTTCACTTTTGGTGTCAAAGGGCCTTTAGAATAGAACTTTAGTTTTTTCTGTTATTAAAAAACAAGCAAGCAAGCCCAGCCTAGGTGAGAAAAAGTAACCTAACGCATTACTTTCCATAAAAAGTTACTAAGTAATGCGATTAGTTACTTTTTTAGGGAGTAACATAATATAGTAACAAAATAATACTGTTTTTTTTTTTTTTAAAGAAATTAATATTAAAATTCAGCTAGGATAGATTAAATTGATCAAAAGTGACAGTAAAGATGTTTATAGTGTTACGAAAGATTTCTATTTCAAATAAATCCTGAAAAAAAAGATGGCTTCCACCAAAATTTCAAGCAGCACAACTGTTTTCAATGTTGATAAAATTATAGTAATATGAAATATTTCTTGAGCACAAAATCAGCATATTAGAGTGATTTCTAAAGGATCATGTGACACTGAAGACGTTAATAGCTGAAAATTTTGCTTTGCCATCACTAGACTAAATTACCTTTTGAAATATATTAAAACATTTTAATAAATATTTCAATAAATGTAATATTTCAGTTTTTAATATATATATATATTATTTTATTATTTTTATATATATATATATATATATATATATATATATATATATATATATATATATATTATTGTTTTTGTTTTTTTGTACAGTTTTTATTAAATAAATGCAGCCTTGGTGAGCATAAGAAACTTCTTTCAAAAACATTAAAAAAAGAAATGTACCCGCTCCCAAAATTTTAAACGGTAGTGTACATCTAAACCACTAGGTGTCAGTATAAGTCTAACACAGAAGTCACAGTGTCACAACTAACATCATGTGTCATTGTCAACATACTCTAAAGGTGATGATACACAGGGCAACTTTTTTAGCAATGTTGCTGGGCAATGTTGCCGTCAACGGGCAACCAGATGAGACACAGGGCCCACGACCGATCTAAATTATCCAGATAGAAATGTATTGCCCATTTTCAATGGGAAAGTGCCCAAGCAACAATCGCTCAGCAAGATTGCCCAATAACATTGCTAAAAAAAAGTTGCCCTGTGTACCATCACCTTCAGTGTGTCCAGATTGTATTAATACCAAACATATGCATCATTTAAAAATTTACTTTTTAACGGTCATGAAGTTCGTTCATTAAATGCAGTACATACTCAGATGGGTTTTCGGATGCTGTCTTATTATCCAGTGCAGCATAAACAAAATAAAAAAAATTACTGAGTGTACCATATAAGCCCTGTTTTGTACAGGAATTTATTTAGGGATCACCATGGTTCATAAATCTAAGATAATGACATAAAGTAAGCTAAAATAAGCACACTCATTATGCTATATGTAATCACATTGAAATGGAAAAGATTTATATGTTTTTCTAGAAGTAATATTTGAATGTAACACATTTCTGTGCATTTTGAATATATGTATATTGTATTTTCTTCGCCTAATTCCGATCCCTAAAGAGTTTTAAAACAGAAGATTTTGTTTTTTCATCTATGTGGAGTGAGCAGATGGGACTGGTTCTGTGTGGCTGTTTCATATGCAATAAAAGCCTTTCACTAGTCTGGATTTTATGTTGTAAGGGGCCTGTTAATTTATATACCCTTCTCTTTTTTTCCTGTCTGTTTGTTTCTCTCTCTCTCTCTCTCTCTCTCTCTCTCTCTCTCTCTCTCTCTCTCTCTCTCTCTCTCTCTCTCTACTCTGTCATCGGTCTCTTCAGGCCCCAGCACTACCTGTCAAGAGGATTCCTGCTCCAATCAGGGCGTGTGTCTGCAGCAGTGGGAGGGCTTCAGTTGCGACTGCAGCATGACATCATTTGGAGGGCCGCTCTGCAATGACCGTGAGTCTATCACCTCTCCTGCTTTTCAACAACTGTAGAAAAACCCAATGCACTGATCCACAATCACCCAAATTAGTTTTTCAGTGGATGAGAGCACTTGTGCTGCTATTATTAATGGGATTCTTAAAACATCAGTCAGTTTGATGGCTATTATATTTTTGGAAAATGGTATTGAATATGTAAACTGACAAAAATAAACACGGACCAATTTATATTCAAACCTCATACACTATACTATACAAAGATTGAGATCAAAAGATATGAGATTCTACTGATGCATCAGATGTGACATGTCATATTGAATTAATAAGATGGAATCTCAGTGACCCTTAGAAAGTGAATACTAGCATACTGTGTACTGCATACTACACATAATACACCACATGCTCCCAGTACAATACTGTGCAATTAGTATGTGTGTGCATTTTGAACAATAACATTTCAGATTTTAAAAAGTGGTTAGCTACATTGTCACATAGCCTATTCAGAGAGCAAGTCCAGTTATCATCTCAAAGTAAAAACGGTAATTTTGCATTTGTAAAAAAAAACTGTGTTGCATAACAATGTTTTTTTTGTTTTTTTTTTGCTTTTAAGATAAAATCATGACTGATGTTAACTACGGTTTATTTGTCACACCCAGTGTGTATTTGAAATCTTTGCAGCCAATATACACATTAGCAAATATAAAAGACCATCCTGTTTAATGCATACAGGAAAATGTATATCTACCATAATAATCTTACTATACATTATATATGTAGTGATCATACTGTACAGGAAACTGTATTCCTCAATGAAAAAATACATTTTTAAACATAACTGAATTAAAAAGGTCAATTTTTAGTTTTTTATTTCAAGATGATAACTTATTCAAGATGCAACATGGATGAGATTATGTGACAATGTTGGTACTAAAGACTATTGTTTCATTTACAATTTTTAAAGGCAAAGTGCTGTGTAGTATATGAGTTAGTATTCCTTTGTGAATGTAGTCATATTGTGCTTACTGCATGCACACTGCCAAACTATTGCAGTCTTCTGCTACAGCACTAGAGGGGGTTAGTGGACAGTGCATAGCTGGGATCTGTACCAAGTTATATACGACAAAAAATAGACTTAATAGACTCTTTTCATGGATATAAATCATATCTAGAGGAGACAAGTGTTCTTGGATTTGTGTGTGTGGGCTTTTATGAATGGGTTTGTAATATTGAGCTGTATTGCAAGAAGAGCATTGACTGAATTTGGTGTGAAAAGCCCCAGTGCTTGTTGCCTGTGAAAGTGCTGAGTGCCAGGAATCTGAAGCAGAGTGAAAGTCCTTGAGATGGTTTACGGAGAAGATCTATTACAGGCTCAAGCCATGCACAGCTAATCCATTCTGCGGGTTTGCCAAACTGATAAGAGCCCGCCTTTGTTCAGGAGGAAGAAACCACATAGACAGCTTGCATTACATCATCCGCATCCCCACACCTCGCTGGAATCCATTCAGTGTGTGTTTTTAGAAGAGAACGGGAGAAGAAGATAGGATCGCTTTTGCTACCTAATTAGAATTATAAAGAGTTCCCCCCCATACAGTGATATTCAGATTGCTAAATTGGTGGATTTTCACTGTTCACATTTGTTATTGTATGTAAGCCCATGGGTTAATGATTACAGACTGAATCTTTTACTGTGCAGAGTGTGCAATTATCACAGTATATGTGCACACAATATTAATGTTCCTGCACGGTCCTATGCCCATGCGCACACAAACACACAGGCTCATTTAGATGTGTGGAAGCCAAAGCCTAGTGATCATCAGGCCGTGAAGGCAGTGCAAAGAGAAAGAGGCTTTGTCTAAGCATAGTGGCAGACAGTAAAGCCTGGGATTGAGACTCACAAGCTGTGGACATAAATGAACAAAACATTCCACCTTAAGACATGCACTATACATACTATAGACCCATCTCTAATGCAAACTCTCCCTCACACACACATACACACACATGTGCACACTGATCATCAAGTCCCTGTAGGGGAGGGTGCAGGTTCCAGAATTAACACTTGCCACGTGCCAAATGCGAGTGAAATTGAGAGTTACTCACCAGTGACACTTTTAATGTCAATGAAATATAATACATGGTTTGATTAAATATTTTCGCAAGAACATATGAAAAAAAAAAGTCTTTGTATTATCCACCAAAATAAAAATATTAACAAAATTATTATCATCTTTTTGTTTGGTTCCCCTGAAAGATTAATATGATTATTATTGATATTTTGATTAATAACAAAAATATTTTATTAGAAATAATGCAAAATATAATTTCATATCATTGTATAATTTCATATAATTTAATAAGAAAAATTTAGGCTAAGTCTTAATTTCTATATTTATGCAAGGAAAAAAACAGCTACTCTAAGTTTCATAATGATGAATTATGCAAATTGTAATTATTAATCATTCATTCCCGTATTTTTTATAAAAATGCAGATAATATGGTTTTATGGCCTGTAAGAAATATTAGGCAGGTAAATTCTCTATATTCTATATTTATGCAAGAAAAAAATACTATGTCTAATTTTCATAATCATACATGTAGGAATATTTCATTGTTAATATTATTGTTTCATGACCTCTAATATTAGGCTGTTATTTTTTCAGAATTTTTTCGTCACTGGCATTTATGGCAAAAGTTAAATTTGAATGTTGGATCAGAGCATTTGTCCATTAGTCTCATCAAGCATGGACACATTTCAGATTTGTTTGTCTGCTATTGACATGAGCAGTTTGGTATGAGCTGGTTGTCAAAGATCATTTCAGAGAGCTGTAACTAGCAAGGAGAAATGGCAGAGACAAATGGCAGGGTCTTCACTGAAAGCTAAACTGATTTTCTCAGTCTGAATACAATTAATGACGCAGAGCGCATATAATAGGCGGAAGAATTACGTGATTAAAAAAATGACCACAGCTATAGAGACAAATGTGAAGAGATAACGCGATTCTCATGCGAGAAATGTGATATTAAATCCGATGAATCGTTCTATTCATGACGGCAACGCACTCGTCGGTTCTCTAACCGAACAATATGTGTTTAAAGACGTGCTTCATTTTTAATGAGCTTTTTGCTTATCGAAGATCTTGTTTCTTAATGAACAACATCCAATCGGTTACTGAAGCATCATGGGTGGGGGTTGATTCTTGCTTCCTGTAATCAATGGATATATGAGAGGAATATGATTGTGGGGTTTATTATTTATTTGTTCTCTTTTCACATTGTGAATCGTTCCTCCTTTCTTTATAAAAAAAGCAGGGCAGAACAACAGAACATAATAAAATTCAACACAAAAGCTGAAGTGAAACGAGAGGAAGAAAGGAAAAACAGACCTATCCACTTATTTCTCCCCTACTGTTTAAAATACTTGAAACCTTTTCTCCTCCACAGAATGGAAGCACCAGTATTAAAACATGCTCTACTTCCTTTGAATCTGCTTTTGAGGTCAGCTGAAAAAAGAAATGGATTGGCTCAAACATGTGACTGCCGGAGAACGGCGAGGGTCCTCTGCTCAAAGCGACACCCTAATTCACCATTAGGTGGCAGCCTTGTGAACAGAAAATGAAACACATGCTTATTTTGCAGGTGGGGTTCGCACATTCTTTTAATATTGCAGAGAATAATTAGCTCACTATGAATGCGGCAGACTGGTTTCCAAATTGTTTCGTAAACCTCTGGAGCTGTGATATGATGTTTCATTATGTACAACACTGGGTATTGCTAAAGTCACAGTGATAAAATTATCTTCCAAATAGAGCAGTTTGGGCTCCTGCTGGAGTCTGTCTTTGAGCCCCTGGCGAGGCGGCTCTGATCACCCTGCTTTGTCAACTTTAATTATACAGTGCTAACAATGCTCAAAGCTGAGAGGAGGGAGAAGCAACGATCTCCTTGTGTTTGAGGAGATGACACCAGTGTCACTTTCATAGCGCCTTTCTTCACACTCCAGCTGGAGTCTCAATGGTGAAGCACACCTGCAGACTTCCTCCTATAACCCACACACGCACAACATGGGGTGCACATTAGGGAGAAGGGTGAACCTGACACTTCACCATAGATGTTAATTTAGTATGTTCTTTTCTTTTGTTTCATTTGTTAGTGAAAAACTCACACTAACATAGCAGATTTAGGGGTTTTGACTGATAGGCTAGACTAGATTGGGTTTTCAAATAGACCAGTGGTTCTGTGACCTGTGACCGGTCATGCACAGCAGGGTTAAAAAAACACACAAAAACAATGCTAAATACTAACCATATGATTGTGCAAAGTTGAAGCAGTATTTTGACTTCTCATACATGTCACTTGGTACCATCTAGACAAATTAGGCAGATGGCAACATGATCAGGTTGCCTGACTTGCCCTCGTTTTCAAAAACCGTTAAATTAATCAATTTCACCACCAAATTTGGGTTATGAAGCAAAATCAGTTGAGAACCATTGTGCTAGTTTAATTGAAAACAAAATGTCAAACTAAAAAAACAATTCGATTTAGATCAAATAAATATTACAATTACGTCTTAAGCCTTGCTTGATGCCTTGAAGCTATTGTTGCATCTTGCAAGTAAGGAAAGACTGTTATTGAATCAAACCAGGCGCTGTCCGTGGTGCTGAAATACACCCAATGATTGTCCTTCCAGTAAGAGAACTCGTTCAGCTACACAATGGCCGAAGAGGGAGGAGTATATCAAGGTTTGACTAGTTTGTGAAGGGAGAGGGAGCCCACACTCTCTGGACTCTCTTCGAGCCACCCCTCTGTCAAGGAGAAACGAAGACGATTAGGAGGACGAGACACGAGACCCTCCTTCCACAGCTGCACGCGCCTCCCTGATGATCGTGGGGGAGGGAGAGAGAAAAAGAGGGGGAGGAAAACTCAGCCGAGCCTCACCGTTCTCTGTTTCCCCTTCTCTACATTCAGAGGGTCTTTTCCTCTAAGCATGCTGCTTAGGAACGCTTCCGCTACAGAGGCACTGTAAGAAGTAAGAGAAGAGGAAGGACTTTCTTCTTGCTGACATTTTTCAGAAACTCTAACCACCCTTTTCACATGAGGACCACTTGACTACTCTTGCCCTTTCTTGGTTCTCCTTTGGTGTGTCTGCTAATGTTTCCTCTGAGGCAGTGCGGACTGAGCCAGGCAGCCAGCAGCAGCAGCTCTTGTGTGGTGTGTGTGAGAGAGTGTGTTTGTCGTTTGGGGAGGGGGAGAGGCACTCTATATTGAGTTAAATGCTGCAGCGGCGATCTCGTCTTGTGTGTGCCATCGCTTCTGGTAGTCTCCCTGCTCCTCTCCTATACTCTCCACGAGGATAGCGTGTGATGCAGCCTTGTCTTCATGGGATACAGCTGGGATTCAGGCGATAGAGTGCACTGGAAAAGTCCAGGACTGCTGGGAGGTCTGTAGCAAAGGCTGCTCGCTCTTTTCTCCCTCTTCTCCAATACACCATTACGCCTACCTTACTGGAGTACTGGATCGGATTCCGTGGTTTCTTTTCTTTTTCTCTCGTAGGATTTTGTGTTTTTGAATACCATGAAGAGAGGAATTTAATCCAGGATCATTATCTGAAGTTTACCTCTGCTGTGCTGCTCTTTTTTTGAATCCATACCTCAGAGAACTCTGTGGAAGTTCCCTCTCCATGTGGATCCAGCATTCCCATCCCTCTCCATCAGTGATTGGGCTGTTGCATGGTCAGGATCCGAGGCTTGAGCAGGACATGGGTTGCCAGGTGGTTTGAGGACGCCCCTCTTTAAAGTCCTTGCACTCCGGTAGCATGCTGCGTCTGTGGCCCGGCGGGGCTCCTGCTGGTCTTGCTTCCATCCTGCTCCGCATCAACCTACGCCTGGCTCTCTGGCTGCCACCGCTGACTTTGGGGTCAGCCCTGGCTCTGGCAGAGGGGCCTGGGGAGCTCTACGTCCCTCAACATATGCCTCATCACCTCGTGCCTGCCGCCAGATCCCACGCCCCCCTGCGGGCAGGACATGGTGCGTAGCTTATTTGACTGCCACATTCACCCTCTCACTGCTGTGCCATTCAGTAACCTTTCATTCCTAGAGCTTCTGCTTTCTGTGTGTCGAGATTCCTGCATAAGAAGCAATATCTTGTAATCTCATGGTAATAGCTGGAGGTCTATGAGTGTGCTTGTGCAATTATGTGGTCAGGATGCAAATGCGATCTTTAAGAGGTGTTTGTGAACATTATGCAGATGCATTATGCAGAGTACAAATGTTGAGAGCATAATGTTGGCTGCACCACAATCACTTTGCTACAAGCAATTCAGCCTCCCATTACGCTGACTATGCTCGAATACATGCGTTTCTAGGGGCCATCAAGGGGGCTGTGTTTATATAAACACCGGGGCCACATCCTTAACCTCTCCTGTTCGAAAGGCCTCATCCAAATGACTTAAGCTGACCTTTGACGTGATGAAATTATATTCAAATTACATTGTGGTCACTGTACCATGTTATGTGTGTGTGCGTGTTTGTGTGTGGATTTAATTCAGCGAACCAGCCAAATTGAATGTATTAGGTCTAGAAGGGACAGTGGACAGGCTTTTATACTAGACCCCAGGGCCATCCAGCGATTTCTACACTGGTACACCCCCCACACTTCCTTTGGAACTCTATTACTTCTACATTGCTGTTAAATCCCACTGGCCACTACTCCTGAGACCGGTATACTGTATAAATTGAACACCTTCTGCTTTATTGCACCAGATTTCTTTCCTCCCAGTTCGTGTTGTAATGTCTCGTTGCGGCTGGCTGTTTAAAACTATCAGGGCGATTTCCACGCTGTGTGTGCAGAGGGGCTTGAGCTGTCAGTGTGTGATCCACTGCACTTATATAACGAGACCTGGCTGCCTCTCAGCATTATCCTCACAGATTATGCTTTGATAAAAAAAAAAAAAAAACACACACTATTGAATAGAGGCAAGAGGAAGTGAGCGGAAGCTTGTGAAGTGAGACAAGTCATTTATCATCCTTTCTGAAAGGCTCTTAGTTTTTCTTCTCTACCTCCTTGCCTCTCTCCCTATCACTCTTTCCTTCTGTCGTTGTCATATTCTTCTTTTCTGTGTGTGTGTGTGTGTGACACAGCTGGCGTCTCTAATGGCAGGGTGTGCTGAGATCACAGAGCCCCGCTGCTCGTATGCGTCCCCCCAGGCAGCGAGGCAGCGCATCAGGGTCCATTGCTTCTGCGTCCGCCCCCCTCCCGGCCAAGCTAATCTAAACCTCTCAAACCTCCGGACTCCTTTTGCCCGGGAATATTCGGCGACATTGTTCACAGCTGAGCATAATTCACGAGCTCTGATAATAATAAACTGAAACCGAAGCCGCTTCCAGCTATGTGTCTGCTACGCTATTTACAGCACCAGCGGACACCACCTCAGCCGAACTGCAAATCTTTTCAGCCCTACCTGCTTCCAGCCCTGTTTTAGTATGCCGCGACGAGGAGTTTGAGAACAGCACGAGTTCTGTTGTTGCAGCAAAATTACCATTTAAAAACCATTAACAGTAGGTTATGTGGAGTGCAGGAAAGTGTGTGTGTGCGCCCTTGTCTGTGTGCACCAGTAAATGTGCCCTCTCCCCCACCGAAATGATTGGACGGGAGCTGAAAATGAAAGCAGAAAGCGAGGCAAATTATCAGAAGTTACCCTGGGCTCCAGCACAGTGTTTTTAAAGTCAAACCCATCCCTTTTTTTTTTTTTTTCTCCCCGCTCATTTTGCTGCAGTCTTGCACTTTATCTCCTCTTTCCTCCACAGTTACACTGACAAATATAACACAGGCTACATTTAGATGGAGTTATACAGTAGAAAAAACGCTGCGTTCTCTCACACCTACAGAAAAAATTAATCGTATGTAACTTGCAGTGTAAAAATCGAACAGTGTAGGTTAAACATCACTCCCCCTCATTCTTTAAAAAAACATGTTTGTGTGCCTGCATATTTTTCTGAAGGCTATTAATGAGTTAGTATGCTGCCTCCCTCTTCTCCATCACTGCAAATCTGAGTAGAGTTGGAGTAAGCGCGCTGATGGGGCTGAGTAATCTCCCTCGATCTTTCGCTCCATCTTTTTTGCACTCTTTTATGTCAGAGCTTTAGTTTGAGACGCCCGAATTGCTGTAATGAAAGGATGATGTGGATTTGCTGGTGAATGGTGATGTGCTTGGTTAAATATGATACTCTGAGAGGCTGAGAATTCAAAGCGTAGGATGTCCTGACTAAGAGGAAGATAGAGGGAATTAAAAAGAGGCAAAGGGATGAGCAGAGTGGTCAAAGACTACATGCACTTGACAGTGATATTCCAGCGGGAACAATACAGCAACTCCAAACACAGTGAGACAGTGAGTGACTGCACAGGGCTGCAAGCTGCACTCTATAGTGGGTGCATTGTGTGTGTGTGTGTGTGTGTGCGAGTTTATATGAGAAAGACATATCATCCCCTTGATAGTATGGAGGTGATTGATTCTTTAAATGCTATACTCTCTCCTAAGAGAATCTGGAGAAAGAGAGGGAAAGATAGAAAGAACAATAGCTGAGGTGTGTAATCTAAACCCAGTCAAGCCAAAGAGAGAGAGAGATTTCTCATTATGTCACTATAGCTCACACATGGGGCTCAGGGAGGCTTAGACTGGACGTACTGACACACACACACACACACACACACACACACACACACACACACACACACACACCTGCAAAGATTATTACACATGCTTCCGTCTAATAAAATAGTTATTTGTGAATTCATCCCTCAATGTCGTCACAGCACTTTCTTTCTTCTTTCATGTTTGTCCCTTTCTTTAATTTCCTTCCCTCTGTCCTTCCATCTTTCCCTCTTCCTTCCTTCCATCGTTCCTTCCTTCCTTTCTTCCCTCTTTCTATTTTGCCTCCTTCCATTTCTCCTGTTTTCTTCCTTCCTTGCTTCTTTCCTTTTCCTTCCCTACTTCATTCCTTTCCTCTTCATTTTTTCTTCTTTCCTTCCCTCCACTTTTTCCTCCCTTCATTCCTTTCTTCCTTCCTTCCCTTCTTACCTCTTCCTGTTTTTCCTCCTTCCATTTCTCCTGTTTTCCTTCCTTCCTTCCTTCCTTCCTTCCTTCCTTCCTTCCCTCTTCCTGTTTTGCCTCCTTCCATTTTTCCTGTTTTTCCTCCTTTCATGCTTTTTTCCTTTTTCCTTCCCTACTTCATTTCTTTCCTCTTAATTTTTTCTTCTTTTCTTCCCTCCCCCTTTTTCTTCCTTACTTCCTTCTCTTTTCCTCATCTTTTCTCAATGTCTTCTCTTTCTTTCTTTCTTTCTTTCTTTCTTTCTTTCTTTCTTTCTTTCTTTCTTTCTTTCTTTCTTTCTTTCTTTCCCCAACTCCTCTGCTTACATTCCTTCATTTAATTTGTCTATTCCTTCCTTCCTTCCTTCCTTCCTTCCTTCCTTCCTTCCTTCCTTCCTTCCTTCCTTCCTTCCTACCTACCTTTTTACCTGTTTTTCCTTCCTTCTGTCCTTTCTCATTCCTAAAAACGTTTTATTTACTGTCTCCTTTTTTTTTGTCATGCCATCTTTTATTTTTTTTCCTCTGCTTTTCTTATTGCAAACGTAAAATGCAAATCATACACACAGATCACCACATACACATACACTCACAGGAGAATGGACACGCTCATACACCCTCAGCTTAAGCCTCATCGTCTCCTAAACCCCCTGGAGGTGCTCATGAGCCGAAAGCTCGTTATAAAAACACAAAGCAACTCAAAACAACATCCACTAAAGTGCCACAGCAGACAGGCTTTCAGCCAGCACAGCACTGACCGCTCTTTCTCAGCTCTGTTCTAATTGGCCCTGGAAAGGTCAGCAGGAGAAATACCAGAGCTCTACCACGACCACAAACCCCAGTGCTCCCTGCGTCTTTCACTTTTAGTGGTCTCTTTTCACGTGTGAACTGCTGTTTTTTCTCGAGCCAGGCCTCATTGTATTGAATGATTCTGCAAAGCAGCATAGAGTCGGCTACGGCAAATATCCTCAAAGGTAAATTGTATTGTCGTAATGTGCTGTATGATGCGCTGCTCTCCAGATTTGTAGAAAATTCAGTTTGTGCCAGGCTATTGTCCTTGAATTGCATTGCACTAAACGTGAAATAATTCAGCAGACTTTACATTTCACAATGGGTTTTATTGTTTTATTAGATCTGATTCATTCAGCCCCCTCAGGTCTGACAATAAAAACTGAAGAGAGTATTAAAGAAAGGAAAAGGAAAATGTTTTGACAGTGCCAATGATGCATGTAAAAATCAAACCCATGAGGCGTGCAGGAACTGAACAGTATTAGAACTGTCCGTATAGACTCTCGACAGTGTCCCGAGGCAGCTACCCACCCACCATAGAGCCCTAAACTCTCGAAACCGGAGAGTCTGTCTCTGTCAGTCACCCAGAGGATTCCTTTACAGGCAGACAATAAAACCATGCGCTGCGCTAGACCCGTCATAAACATGACGTCTCGTCTTGAAACCTGCGTCTTAAGTTGATTCCTGGTGAGGGAGGGAGAAACTGCAGTCAGATTTATGAACGTTTCTTTCTTGCTGTTTCTGCTGATGATAACGGCCAGTTTAACAGCATCAAACACACATATGCAAAGATACACACACTCGTCTACACATCCGTACGCTCTTAGTTTGGCCAGTGTTCCGCTCGAGCTGTTGCCTGTAATTACCCAGTTGGTGTGGAGCTCTGTGGTGTCAGTCTGGTAATTGGAGCTGCAGTAATTCACTTTTTAATTGCCTGTTTATTATTGCAGAAGCCTCGGTTTTGTAGTTGCAGCACAGCTCACACTGAATGTTTAATAAACAAATACAATGTCACAGACTCATATTTCACGTAAACATTATAATTGCTTCACATAAAAAACCATCAACACACCTCTCGCCCACACACACACACACACACACACACACACACACAACTATTCTTTTCAGCATAATGGAACAAAAAATAAATAAATCCTGTCCATAACTTGCCAGGTGGATGAGCTAACAAAATACACAGAAAACAATCCTCCACATACCTGTATATATATGTATGTATGTATGTATATATATATATATATATATATATATATGTGTGTGTGTGTGTGTGTGTGTGTGTGTGTGTGTGTGTGTGTGTGTGTGTGTATGTATATACACACACATGTACACATATTTAACAGTTTTTTACACATATTTAACTTTTTTTTTTTATTAGGAAAATGTTATATGGAGTAGTAGACACCCCCACTGTAAACCTTTTACCAGATGATTATAGATTTGAATAACCTAATGAATAAGTCACTTGCAATGCTCTTGAAACTCATGAAGGTTACAGTGCAGCATGTCATTTCATTTTTAGTGGTTTGAAGTGTTACTTTTAGATTTTTGTATACTTCTCTATGTGGGGTCTTCACTTTGCCTTCTGTTTATTTTGACAGTATTTTCATACCAGTGGGGTGCATGTGTATTTGTGTATTTGCACTAGATGTGCAGAACTGCGTGTTTGTGTGTGTGTGTGTGTGTGTGTGTGTGTGTGTGTGTGTGTGTGTGTGTGTGTGTGTGTGTGTGTGTGTGTGCCCACCGGGTGAATGTCTCCAACCCTGCTGCGTTTGACTGATGTTCCTCATTCTAGCATGCAAGTAGGAGGTGGGCAACCCAACACAATGCACCGTAATTTTAGACCAAACTGCCATGCTCCTTACAATACGTCTGTTCTCAGGAAAGAGGCATCCAGGGACATGAAGCAGAATAGAGTGAGAGCTCAATTCATTCCCCATTCCGAGACACGAGCACAATGTTTTGTGTTTCTGAAACGTTTATTGATGGAAAGTCAGCTCAGTGCAGCTTATAAATATTGTGTTTTCAGCAGTATGATTTGCTGCTTATAAGCCCCCAAGACAATGACGGTATTGGGTGTCATTGATTTTACATTTAAACATGGATCCAAAAAATCAGATGATGAAGTATGAATTGTTCCATCCTCATAACTTTTTTACGCATGAAATCATTGTTTGAAGAAGGGACGAGGGGATCTTTTATTATTATTTAAACCTTTATTTTTACAGGCAAGTCATTAAGAACAAGTTCTTATTTACAATGGCGGCCTGACAAGTGGAATAACCACTTAGGGAAAGGGAAAAAGGGCTAAAATAAATACATTAAATACATACAAGATACAGTTTAAAACACAACACAGTAGACAACAGACACTTATAACCAGCTAAGTGTACAGGTACATAGAAGAGATAATGGATGATAAAAAATAATAACTATGTAGAGAAGCAACTGCATATATCCGTGAACAAGGATGATATAATAGTTTTGAAGGATGCAATTGAAATGAATGTCTCCAGTTTGAGAATATTTTGCAGAGTGTTCCAATCGCGAGCGGCAGCAGATTGAAAAGATGCAAGACCAAAGGCAGAGTTGGTTTTGGGAACGCTTAATTGAAGATGAATTGAGGATCGAGTATTATATGTGACAGGCTTTGGCTGCAGCAGGTGACCTAAGTAAGGAGGTGAACGGCCGAGAAGGGTCTTGTAAATGAAGGTGAACCAATGAATTTTTCGGCGATTGTGAAGGGAGGGCCAGTTAACAGAAGAATATAGTGCGCAGTGGTGTGTATTGAAAGGAGCATTTGTAGCAAACCTGATAGCGGAATGGTAAAGAACGGAATTTGATAGAGTGGACTTGCAAGCAACCCTATATATAGTGTCTCCATAGTCTAACATGGGTAGAATGGTCATTTGAATAAGAGTAAGTTTGGCCGAAGTAGTGAAAGAAGAGCGGTTTCTGTAAAGGAAACCAAGCTTGGCCTTGACCTTAGATTGCAGCTTTGATATGTGGATGGAGAAAGAAAGTGAAGTTTCCAACCAGATGCCCAAGTACTTATATGCAGTGACTTGTTCTAAAATAGTCCCATTGCAGGTGGTGATGTTAAGGGTAGGAGGTGGCGTAGTACCCTTACGGTAAAACCACATGATTTTTGTTTTGGAGGTATTGAGAGTGAGTTTGAGTTGTGTAAAGGACTGCTGTAGTTGGAAAAAGCTATCTTGCAGGATAGCCTGAACAGCATCTGGGGAGGAACCTGTGGCATAAAGGATTGTATCATCCACATATAAGTGAATGAGGGAATTACCAACTGCCTGGGGAATGTTATTAATGTAAATTGAGAAAAGTGTAGGGCCAAGGATGGAGCCTTGGGGGACCCCCCTGGTGACCGGGAGGGAGTGGGAGAAAAGGTTTTCAAATTTGACACGTTGAACCCGGTGAGAGAGATAATTTGAAAACCAAACCAATGAGTGATCAGTGACACCAATGCTGCTAAGTCTGTGGATGAGTGTGTTGTGGTCCACAGAGTCAAAAGCCTTTGCAAGGTCAATGAATATAGCAGCGCAGTGTTGTTTGGTATCTAACGCGGATGTAATGTCATTAAGCACTTTAGTAGTAGCTGTAACACAACCATACCCTGATCGGAAGCCAGACTGTGCCCCAGAGATGAGATCTGGGATTTACACAATGCTGATTCCAACTCACCACGACTCAATATGTCAGAGCACATATGCTAACCATTAACGGGAACTTTTGCTGTCTTAGTGTATGCAAATAGAGAGTCTTAAAGGCATAGTTCATCCAAAAAGTTTTAATAATGAAACATTCATGGGAACTTCCGCAGCCTTGTGCAAATAAAGAGACTTTTAGGGTTAATTCTCAGAAAATTAAACTTCTGTCATTATTCTAATAAATGATGACAGAATTTTCATTTTCGGCTGAACCATCCCTTTTAAGCAAAAATAGTGTTTTAGCTTGTGTAGAGTAGAGAGGGATCTGTACGGAGACTCCGAGACCCTGGCAGAAGAAGAAGCTGGTACATAATTTAATTTCTCCAGCACATAAAGGAGATTACGGCTATGATGGGATTCCAGAGGGCCAGGTAATATCTATCTCATTAGAACAGCTCTCCCAAGCATTCACACACAGCTCTTCTATGGGGCGGCAGTCTGCCCTCTCTCCTTTGCTTGTTCCTGCTGATTGACCTTAGAAGGGTGGTGGAGTGGAAAGACCCACACGGTTGTTAGGTAGCGAGGGTCTTCTTTAAAACCCAGACCCAGCTGCCCACCCAGCCGAGATGATGGAACATATTTAAGGGGCTAATGGTCTGGCTTGCACAAAGAGCCTGCCTCATTTAACAGCATCAGAAAATAGACTTCAGAGAAGAGGTTTAACCCTGTTAGAGGGAGGGCAGCAAGCTCCTTAACCACATCAGGGATGGGAGTGAAAAGTCAGGCTGAGGGAGATAAGAAAAGAAAGAAAGAAAGAAAGAAAGAAAGAAAGAAAGAAAGAAAGAAAGAAAGAAAGAAAGAAAAGAGGGTGTCTTGGAGAAGCGCCCAAGTAGTTGGGATAAGTGCCGACGGCAGAATTGTGGACAGAATCCAGCAGAATGAGGAGAGATGACAGAAAATTATCAAGAGAAAAGGGGAGAACAGGATTAAGGCTTGATGCCGGCCAGATTCAAGCCCATATTTCCCACTTGTGCACCATATCTTGTGTCTGAAGTCTGTGTCGCTATGCCACGTCTCCAAGAATCCTGCGGGCATTTAAACCGAATTGTTTCACAGTTCTCTGCAATACTCGTTGCATTGTGCAGTCGCTTTCTTCTAAAAAATAAAATCTTTTCAGCTCAAATCAATAATTCATTTTCACTTTATTTACTTAGTAGCTGCATAAAAAAACAGTCAATGTTCAGTCAGCTTATCATTATCACAGAATAAAATCCCCTTTGGATAAAGTCCTGATCACCCTGTCTAGAGTTTCTTTATCCTCAAAAAAGTAATTTACTCACTACAAACCTGTAAGACTTCATTTCCTGTGTGAAACCCAAAAGATATGGCAATACTTTACAGTGTCCTTTTTATACTATAGTAATAACAGTAATGTATGCAATCATGCAACTGTAAACATTTCCAGCAACTAAACCTCAACAAAACCCCAACTCTTGGCCTTTAGCAAGTACATTTTGTTAGTGATATTAATGAGCATTTACTTGTGTAATTACTCTGTAGATGAACACCCTAAATCAAGTGTAACCAAAGGAATTTTGAATTACGTCTTTGTGTATTTATCTATAAAATAAAAGTCTATGAGGTTGTTTTAGGTCCCACTGATTTCCTACATTCTACAAGATTCTCCTACAAGAATCCCACATTCTTCAAAATATCTTTTGTGTTTCACAGAAGAAAAAAGTCTTAAGTTTGGAACAGCATGAGGGTGAGTAAATGATGACAGAATTTTTAAGGTTGAACTGTCCCTTTAAATACATTTATGAGTCAGATGTCAGCTTGTATTTTTAAAAGTTGATTGCACTGATTTTAACTTTCAGTGCACCGTGCATTGCCCATTTGTGCCCGTAAATCTCTGCACAGCTTTACGCTTCCCTTCCTGGCAAATCCATTCACTCACCCACAGCTGCGAATTGCCGCCATACTGAGCGACAGATATGAGGCAGGCAGCCGTAGCGGTTTGCACGAAACAGATTTCAACAGTGCCTAAATCTCATCCATTCGCTCTCCCTATCCGCTTCACATCTATGATGGCCTGTGTGCATATGTGTGTGTGAAGTTCAACCATCTGAGCCCCGCTAATGAGCAGAGCTCATTTCCCTGCATTTCGAACAAGCCTGTCAAGGGAGTCGTCACTAACCGGGCGTTAGTTCGCGCATGAATCTGTGTCCGTTTGTGAACATTTGTGTACCCGTGTCAGCGAATGTGCCTGCCCCGAGGGTGTTGTTTTTGGAGGGGGTCAGGCCGATCGCTGACACGGTGTGAAACAGTCTCATTGAGATGCGGTCAAGGGGGCTGACGAGAGCCCGCTGGTAAAAATCACGGCGAGCGGAGCTAATGAGCACGGCTGTGCAAATAGAGAAACGTGCCAGGAAATAACCCAGCTCTTCTGAAACCACTCTCAGCACTTTAACTCGGGGTGTCTCACTCTTCTGAGAGCTCCGGCCTCCTCTGGGTTTTTTTTCCCCGTGCTGCTTCGCCGCCCGTCTTATCTGCATCTGGAGCTCAGAAGCGCAGCAGTCACACTCCTCGGAGAGTGAGTGTTGAAGTGCGTCTCGCATCTCCCGAGGCTGTTATCTTGAGGTTGATGAGCTCTTTGCTCTGCGAACATTACCCCGACTGCACCTGCCACAGTAGAAGCACTTTCAGCCGTTTTGCTATTGAAGTCACGCCTGATCAAAAGAGCTGGCGCAGTCCGTCAGTTAATGAGATCAACTCCATTAGAACAATTTCTCTATCTCTCCATGCAAAAAAGCGACGCCGATTTATCCGAGAAACCTTCCTGCAGGCGTTGAATCACAGTGACCCTGCTCACAGTAAGCTACCTGCTTCTGACACTGTAATTAGCTCCATCAGGCATTAGCATGCGTCTCGCTGAGCAGGTATAGCTGTCTAGTCCATGCCGTGTTTGCCCACCTTCTGCAGAATAAATGCATGCAGAAGTAGGCACTGGGCTGGGGGCCGTGAGGCTGGATTGATTGTCCGGTGTGTTGGCGGGTGTAATCAGCTCAATCAGCACAGGGCTCGGATGGGGCGTTGAGTGGTTGTAGCAAGAGTGACTCTTTTTAGCTCATGCTTCAGCAGACACAGGTGCTCCTGGTGACATCAGCGTACCGAGGGTCACATAAGGGCTATAATTTAGCCAATCAGGGACCAGCAGGGGCTGTCTGGCACTCTGATGGATTCATCAAGATACTCCCGCGCTTTGTGTAATGGAGCAGAGCCGCGCATACGCACACACACACATGCGAAATGGAAATAGTTTTCCCACTTACTTTGATGTTCTTACACTTAATATTCTGTTCCTCTCTCTTTCTCATTCTGCAGCGGGAACCACATACATATTCGGACGTGATGGAGGGCTCATTGTGTACACATGGCCGCCCAACGACAGACCGAGCACACGAGCTGACCGACTGGCTGTCGGGTTTAGCACTCAGCAGAAGGATGCAGTGCTGGTTAGGGTGGACAGCTCTTCTGGCCTGGGAGACTACCTGCAGCTTCAGATTGTGAGTCTTACACAAACAAACACTTATAGTTGGGTCACAAAGTCTGAGAACACGAGTGAAAATGCATCTGTTTTACTAATTTAATACAGTTTTTCATTATAAAATATATTATCAGCATAGCAATTTAAGGGAAATTTGAATTGAATAGATTCCAGATGTTCTTAGTATTTAGTACAAACTCCTTTCCCTTTAACACAACAGTAATGAGCTGCATGAATTCCTCAAGTCTGTGTCAAACCTGATGATCGTGTTATCCAGCATGATTGGAGAATTATCCAGTGAGCTGAAAGAACATCTGATCGTTTGTACAAAGAGTCGCACGATCAATGCCACAGATGTACTCGTTTAGACCAAGAAATACTGCAGAATCATAATTTTTTGCTTGAAAAAAAAATCAAACGTTTAAACTTTATTTCCTGGTTTAATTCTTTCCCCGCCAGCATTTTTGTTTTAAAGTTGCCAGCGTTTTTGGTAATTTTCACAAAAAAATGTCATGGCACATATTTGATTGTATGAATATCTGAACATGCAATATATCAAAAGAAAGAACAGAGCCTCAGTTTTATTCTAGCTTCATGCATTATTTTTTTTATAAACACTTGAATGTGGGTAAATTTCATAAAAAAATAGCAACATTTTGAGCAAAAAGCTGAGAAAATCCAGTTTTTGTCAAAGACTACGTATGGATCAGATACAATGTACAATGAGCAAAACATAGGTGGAGTAAATTGAGTTCATCAACACCCCCAAAGCTTGCACAGTCCTAACCACTTCCCGGGTCGACATTTCACGCCGTTTTGATTTACATGTTGTTTATTGTTGATGATTGCATTATTTATCGCTCGTTTCTGTTTCTTCTTTGCCTGTGTTTTGACCTGGAGATACTGTACTCTTTCAGGAGAGGCGTAATAGCGCCCCCTACCGTATAACAGTGATAAAACGGAAACCAATAAAAACTTGTCAGTGACAGGGAGGCTTTTTCTCATAAAAGACGAGATAACTTGTCAATGGCGGGTAAAGAGTTAAATGAAAAAAATCACAGATTTTCAATATGATCTCAGACTTTAGTCCCCACTGTTTGAACTTGCTTAAACCTACACAGACTCTCCTGAGAATACCTGGTGTTCATTCATTCTCACACAAACCCCAGAGTACAAATTTTCCAAGCGCCGTGCTCCCGAAGAACCCTGTGAATGATCATTAGGGTAATCATAGTGTTCTACGCCTCCTCCGACACTCAAAGTGCTGGTCTGTTTTAGAAAGTTCCAGCGCCTCAGACCGCCCTCATGAATAAAATCTGTATAATGTTCAGAATAGAAGGCTCTACCAACGCTTGCTCAAAGGATGCTATTTGATAGAACCCGCATTTCCTATGACATGCTGTGCTGGAGGAGTGGGAGGTGGAGGAGGTGGAGGCAAGGGGGACAGGAAAGTGTTTGGCACTGAGCTTCGAAGAGTTATGTATGTTTTTTATTTATTTATTTTTCGTTCGTTCGTTCTATTTTTTTTTTTTTTTTTACGCCCACTCCTGCTGTAATCACAAACTTGATTCCCAGAAGAATCAGCGAGCTCTCTCAGGGGTGGCATCATGGCGTGACTGTTGCACGACTGCCTCAACAAATGCGTTGCGATCGAGGTGAGGTAATGATTTCTCCAGCTGAGCCCTCGATGCTGCTGTCTATAGAAGACTTCAGCTAGAGTGCTGCAATGCCCCGACGTACTTCACACTTTCCTTTAAAGGAACAATTCGGCTGAAAATGAAAACTCCTCCTCATGTCTTTCCAAATTGGTATGAAGAATTTTTTTTTAAGCATATCCTGGCTAATATATTCGATATAATGAATGAATGAATGAAAGTAGATGAATGGCTAGTGCTGTCAAGCTCCAAAATAACACACAAATGAACAAAAATACCATGTTTGTCACAAAAATATGTTACTTTTATGATGTTTTTGTGGAGCTGAAAAGCTCCAATCCTCATCATTTTTTAATTGCATGGTGCGTCCAGCACATTTTTAAAAAGTTCTGCTTTTGTGTTTCACTGAAGAAAGAAAATCAGGTTTGAAAGGACATGAGGGTGAATAAATTACAGAATTTAAATTCCTGGTACCTATACATTTTTTCTTTAATACACCAAATCTGAAGTATTAACAGTAAGTTTAGTTTGCAAAACTTAATTTTGTGTTATCGATCAGCAGACGTCACAGAAGCTCCGAGCGCAAGCGTGATATCAGATGCCCTGTAGACTGTGGTTATGATTTACCTTCTCATGTACTTGGAACATAGTGTTCCTCGCATTTCAGCTCAGATATTAGCTTGGGAATTAAAGGTGGTAGGTAGTAATGATGTCTTCGGAAAATGTGTCTTAAAATGAGCTTGCCGGAGTTGCGTAAGGCCAAGATATGTAACACTTTACATAATGCATGTAATTAAGATTATCACAGATTATATATTTCCATATATTGGCATGACAATTAATCAGGCATCCATGACTGATATATGGTTTTTTGGCATAGGGATGGCAGGGAATGTTTATGAGCAAATTAAAGGCCCTTAATGTCTTGATGCGATTAGCGGTGGATATCTAGGCTAATTCTAATGTGTGACTGGTGAAGTCTCTGCTGTGCTAAGTCTGCCATTTTTGATGCTTGTTGGACTGATGACTGCTAAGCCAGCATAAAAGGTATTTACTAAATGAATCAGCGTTGTGTAGGAGGGTAAATTAGCTGTACCTACATCGCTAACCGTCTATAAAGCAGTTGAAATCATTACAGATATCCAGTATCATTTTTACCCCATAATTAACAGGGGGGGTGGGGGGGGGGATCTATCCCTTCCATTTCTGTTAATTATATTTAGTCACTGACTAGATTAAGCATGTCAGTATTGACATTAATGGCGAGACTGTTCGGTGATGTAACGGAATGTTTTGATAAACCTGTCTGTAGACTGGGAAGGATATCATTATCCAGAGACTGCCTTTCTGAAAGTGAATTAACTTAGGATCATTGACCATGTTAACGAGCGGCCCTTGATGTCCTGATTTTTCAAACAGACAGTGGCGTCCCTCCCCCCACGCCCCGTTTCTGCTTATGACCCTAAACACTTGTGACAGAGTTCATTTAAATCTCATCATATCACCATCACTGGGGATTATCATTAGTCATCGTTCACCCCAAATCATTGAGCCACTTGCTCATGCAGAGAGAGAGAGAAATAACTAGACGGAGAGCGAGAACTGTAAGGAATGGTGAGACAGGCACTGTACAGAAAAAGTAAACATTCGTATGCATTCTTTCACTCACCATAATGTTGCATTTTAAGGGGTAATGGCCTATTAAATACATTTCTTCTGCTCAGAATGAGCTTGCCAGCTGCTCGAACCCATGGCCAAATGCCCTACGGACGGCCCGGCCATTTGTGGCAGCCGTGCAAGGCGCCAAGCAGGACAGGAGTGAAGGAGAAATGGATGATGACTGTAAACGAGTCAAAGCCAAGTGATTATACCCCTGGGGTTTGACCAAATCATTAGCACTTTCCGACCTCTCACACTCTCCATGCCAAAAGAGTGTGTGAGCGTGTGGGCAGTCTAATGAGCACATCAGTCCAATTGAAGAATGGTGACAATCACAGCTAACTCAGCAGTGAGAGGTACAGAGGTGTGAACGGTAGTACTGACAAGGGGATAGAGAATGTGTGTGAGGGAAGGAGAGAAAGGAGGTGAATATAAACAGCCTTCAGAGAGCACCTGTGCTGAGATGTCAGCGATAACAGACCATGTGAAAAGGATAATTCACCCAAAATTGAATATTGTCATTCACTCTGTTTTGAGACTTTCTTGCTACCGTGATGCACAAAGAGTGAATTTTTGGGCATTTAAATAATAATAAGAAATCACCACAAAATGATCATGAAAGTGGTCCATGTGACTTGTGTGCTATATTCCTAGTGTTTTGGAGCCATATAATATCACCATCTCTGTTTCATCATTACCTCCATAGACATTTGGTCATGTGATGAGAGAACTAATAAAGATAAAGCATCAATGTGCCATTTTTATAGTTCATTCGAATTGTTCGAATGAAACTAACATTCAAAAGTTTGAGGTTTTATATAATTTTATAATGTTTTTGAAAGAAGTATCTTATGCTCACGAAGGCTGCATTCATACAGTTATTATGAAATATTATTACAATTTATCAACAAGCGTATTTTAATATATTTTAAAATGAAATCTATTCCTGTGATTGCAAAGCTGAAGCGTAAGTTTATGTAGTGCATTTTAAGGCTTCAGAAGAAGAGAAGATCAGTGTTATTACAACTGAAATTCAGTCGAATCATTAAACAAATCTAAAGTTTGGCATGAGAAGACTTGGAATATAGCGGGTTCATGATATGAGTATGGTGCTTTTTGTTGTTTTACTGCTTTTGCTGCTTTACAGACCTAGTCCCCATTCATTTTAATTTGTGAAAAGAACAGCCAGGATATTATAAAAAAATTCACCTTTTGTGTTCCACTGAAGGTAAAAAATTTTTCATTTTCGGGCGAATTGTACCTTTAAAATGAGGTAACTGAAAATTAATGTAAATGAATTATGTACTTAGAGAGAGATGTATATATTAGATGTATTAATACAGTACAGGTCAAAAGTTTGGAAACATTACTATTTTTAATGTTTTTGAAAGAAGTTTCTTCTGCTCATCAAGCCTGCATTTATTTGATCAAAAATACAGAAAAAAATATAATATTGTGATATATTATTACAATTTAAAATAATTGGTTTTCAATTTATTATACTTTAAATTATCATTTATTTCTGTGATGCAAAGCTGAATTTTCAGGATCATTACTCCAGTCTATCACATGATCCTTTAAAAATCATTCTAATATGATGATTCATTATCAAAGTTGGAAACAGTTCTGCTGCTTAATATTTTTTCATAATCTGTGATACTTTTTTATGATACTTTGATGAATACAAATAAAAAAAAGAAGCAAATTTTTAAAAAATAGAAATCTTTTGTAACAACAATATACACTACTGGTAGGTATTTTTGGGGTCAGTAATTTTTTTTCTTTCTTTTTTGAAATAAATCAATACTTTTATTCAGCAAGGATGTGTTAAATTGATAAAAAGTGATAGTAAAGAAGATTTATATTATTAGAAAATATATATTTTTTTTTAATAAATGCAGTTCTTTTTAACCTTTTATTCATCAAATATATTAGGCAGCAGAACTGTTTCCAACACTCATAATAAATCAGAATATTAGAATGATTTCTAAAGGATCATGTGATAGACTGGATGTCACATGTGACACTGAAGACTGGAGTAATGATGCTGAAAATTCAGCTTTGCATCACAGGAATAAATTATTTTTTTAAGTATATTCAAATAGAAAACTATTATTTTAAGTTGTAATAATATTTCACAATATTACTGTTTTTTTCTGTATTTTTGATCAAATAAACACAGCCTTGATAAGCATTAGAGACTTCTTTCAAAAATATAAAAAAACGTAATGTTTCCAAACTTTTGACCTGTACTGTATATATATTAGATGTCTCCAGTCAAAATGACTCCGGGCAGCCAAAGAGACTCATATGCTTACACAAATGCACGCACACACACTCACATTTAGATGAAGGTGAAAGTGAAAGAGAGTGACAGATGCTGATTTTCTGCTTCAATTGTGTCTGAGTGGGCAGGACATACCTGGTCAGACATGAGTGACGTGTGACATGGCTCTGAGTGACAGCAAAGTGTCTGTTGACCTCATACCGTCAGTGCAGACTAAGCCTGTCTCCACCCAGCAGCTTAGAAGGAAACAGCCAGTGCTTTGGAAAAATGCCATTTTGCTTCTCCGTCGAAACCCAACGACACTTATTTCCTCCATCCACTTACCCGTATAATTTGAGTACAAGTCATTCATGCACGCTGTCATTTTTACATACCGTCAAACTATATGCCAGGTCATTATGCAATTTACGAGTGGCGTGGAGAACAGTTTGACTGGCCACAGACGATTTAATATTTGGTCTTCGTCAGCCATTTTTTCTTGAATAAGTGCGCCATATGGCAAACTGTGACTTTGCTATCTTTAGTATCTGAAAGGATAAGCAGACAGATGGCAGCAGAAGTAAAAGCCGAATATTTAAATTTATTCATCAAAATAAAAAAAAGACAGGTGTTCTTTTAAACGCTCTCTTTGTGACAAACTCAACCCACTCATTCATTTTGCATTTAAAAAAAAATATGTTTACCACGCTTTTATCTTCAGATTAGAGTCAATGCATGAAAGAACGTGTTACCATTGAAGACCAGTGACGGGTTGACAAGAATCACTACAAAAATAGCAGCACTTCAGTACGCCTTGGATTTGTCGATTGTAATATGAAATGATATTGTCTGCGAGAGATATTGCATTCAGGCCGCCGTTTGTATTTGTTTTTTTGTTTTTTTTCCTCGGGAACTCGTAACTTGGCACTGCAGTAGGGAGACAATATGCGTGACTTCTTGGATGGCTTGTGTAGACAACGCCCATAGAGTGCATGTGGTTTTCAGGTTCGAGAGGAACTAGGACAGAGTGCTATTTTCAGTTTTTAACTTGGAAAAGAATTCTCTGCTGCCAAAAAGATTCATGATCTCACCAGATCCAGCCCTTACCAGAAGATAAAGAGAGATTGTGAGAGCGAGCGAACGAACGCTACAGCGAGAGAGAGACACAAAGAAAGAGAGGAGGAGGGGGTGAAACAACAAGAACTGCTTGCCAAAGTGGAATTATTCTGCGGACACAACAAATTTATCCGTTTCACCAAACCTGCAGTACTCAAACAGAAGGGCACATGCACTCCGAAGCGTGTCACACACGGTGTGATATTTTGATCTAATATCAAACACAAGTTATTTATGAGAGCGTATATTGCATGTCTGGGTGTTCTATCCAATTAAGCGCATTCCCTTGGTATTAGCTTGAGCATTACTGAGAGGCTCTTTATGTAAAGTGGCTGAGGTTTCCTGGATGCACCAGCTCATTTAAGCTGAATGCCATGGCAGATCAGCATCCCCGCTGTGGCACACACACTCCGTCATACTCCATAAGCTTCTGCCTGCACCTTTTCCTAAATAAGACACATCATTAGTGGCTCTTCTGTCCTCCAGGTTTCCGGAGCAACCACCTCGACCCTTTGTGTGTGTATTTGGCTCCTCTTGATGGAACATTTTGCCTTTATCACAATTATTTCATTGATTTATTTAGAGCTTAAAGGGATAGGTCACCCAAAAATGACATTTCTGTCATTATTAACTCGCCCTGATGTCGTTCCAAACCTGTAACTGCACCTGCACTTTCTTTGTGGGACACAAAATAAGTTATTTTGAAGTTTGGGTTCACAGTTCATTCTCCAAAATATCTTCTTCAAGTAGCTTTAGAATGGCATGAGGGTAAATGATGAATGAAATGATGAAGAATTTTCATTTTGGGGTGAACCATCACTTTAAGGCAACTTTAAGGATACTACAGGCAAAACCATTGTTTTTGAGATTTTGGGCTATTTCGCTTCCAATAACTTGTCTTCTTTCAGGCTAGTGGAAAGAAAACATCCAAAATACTACACGCATTTAAGTGTTAATTTTATTACACTTTATCTATTTGCATCTGTAGATTTCAATTACTATATATATCCTATAAATTGTTTCCTTAAAAATATTTTTCTCTTGTGCACTGAGCCAGAAATCTCCACTTCAGTAGCACTTACATAAAATTTTCCAGCTTTAGTCCCATCTACATTCCGAATGTTTTGTTCAAATATCATTTGCCTGATTTATATACTGTAACATTTTATTCCTAAAGATATGGTGAAAGCTATTTTTTTCCTGGCTGTTGACAGTATTTTCTGATTTATGGAGTGAATGAAAATAGATATCCAAAAAACAAACAAAGAAACTTTAATATGTCAACAAAATGAAACCAGAATTTTGAACCTAGCTTTATCAAATGTTCAAATTTCTGTTCTGGAAATATATGCATATTAGTGCATTTTTAATTAGATAATACATCCTTTGCATATTTAAACATAATATTTCAGAATACCTTTAATACAAAATATATTGTCTTAATGTACCATGACTGGGGAAGTAAAAGTATTACATTTTTACCTTATTCACCTACAGTGTCTTCTCTTAAGTAATAAAATAGATATTTGGTAAGTACTGTATATCTAAAGTATATTTAGCATAAACCTACTCTTCCCTAAACTACTTCTAATTTATTTCTTTTACCCTATTCACCTGTAGTGTCCTGCCTGAAACATGAAATCACACAGTAATTACACAGTAATACCATGGTCATTGAACCAGGTTTGGTTCTTTTGGCAGTGTGGGCAGGTGCAAATCCTGCTGGAAAATGAAGGAAGCATGAAGTGCTCTGAAAATGTCCTGGTAGACGGCTGCGTTGAGTCTGGATTTAATAAAGCACAGTGGACCAAAGTCCTCTTTTCTGATGAGAGCAAATTTTGCATCTCATTTGGAAACCAAGGTCCCAGAGTCTGGAGGAAGAATGGAGAGGCACACAATCCAAGATGCTTGAAGTCCAGTGTGTAGTTTCCACAGTCTGTGTTGGTTTGGGGAGCCATGTCATCGGCTGGTGTTGGTCCACTGTGCTGTCCACTCAACGCAGCCATTTTCAGAGCACTTCATGCTTCCTTCATTTTCCAGCAGGATTTGCACCTGCCCACACTGCCAAAATAACCAAAACCTGGTTCAATGACCATGGTATTACTGTGTAATTACTGTGTGATTTCATGTAATATTCTAATTATTTGAAATCCTGTTTCCGTGGGTTTTATGAGCTGGAAACCCAAATTATGTACAAATAAACAACTAAATACTTGAAGTTGTGGGCCCTGAATCTATAATCTATGGAAGTTTAACGTTTTTAATGGAATTATGGAAATAAATAAACTTTTCCATGATATTCAAATTTTTTGGAAAGGGTCTGTAAATATAAGTATATTTAGCAGCACGAGAAACCTACTCCTCTATTCTATTTCTAATTTATTTTTTACATCCATATTCTCAAGTTCAGAACAACTAGATTATTTTGTGTCTGGCAAGGGGAGATCATCACAGTTCCAGTGTAGATGAAATGCTCTGTCAATCAGGATGGCTCCGTGGTTGTCACCTAATTGCCTACAAGAAACGAGAGAACTCTAGAGAACTGTGTTGCTATAACAACCCCCATTGAGTCTAATGAGAATCCAGTTGTATTAGTTCTTTATATTTAGAGCAGCACTGCAGGCCTCAGTGGAGAGGTGACACGAAGCTGGAGACGGACAGGGACAGCTGAGATGTAGTGGTGTGGAACTGGGCCCTCCTTTTAAATGACACCTCATCCTTCGCTCGCTTTAGGGATCGTTTAGTGAACACAGAATCCTGAGCACATCACCCAAAACATTTGTTATTCTGTGGTAATCTGGGATTTGGTGTCACGGCTCAATTTTGCTTTCCCCTCCCGTATGTTTAGCCCCTGAGGCATTCATAATAGAGGCGCCTTCCTTTTTTTTTTTTTTTTTTAAACAGAAAATTCTGTGAAACTGGGACATTATTACACCCGAGACTGAATGTAGGACGTAGGGTGTCTCTTTTAAACCATGCCCACTTTAAGATTGCAGGAAGAAGCCCTCTGCAATGGTCTGATCCAAAATACTGATATTGTACACATGCATTGTCTTTCTCGGCTGTTTACATTCACTTAAGCCATAACCGACCATGTTTACTAGAATACTAGCCGAGACAGGCTTTTTTTTTTTTTTGTCCGTTCAAGCGCAAGAAGACGTGAAAGAGAGCTCAATTCGCACACTGTATGAGACATTGCTTTCTGGGCGTGCGCTTTGGAGGTTTGTGCACTAAAAAAATTGAGTTCCTTTTCGCATCTTCTTGCACAGCGTTGTAATATTTAAATTGGCAAGGCTCAAGCATTCGTGACGATGCAGCACTGGCCCATCAACTTGTTCATGTACTCACATTATTGTTAGGATTCATAAAATTGTTACCGGCCAACTAGCGATTGACACCGCGATATACTTACCAATGCTGATTTTTACCCACATTTGGGGCTTGGCGAGTGTTAATTTTAGGCCTTGCTTACAGACTTTATTAGCATGTATATGTTCCCCCTATGATTCAACTCTGTCATTTACAAGTTTTCAAAAGGCCTGCCACTCTTGCTGTTGGCCAGCCAACAAACCCAGAATGAAGGACGAGGTCAGCTACCGGAAGGGTGAAAGAGAGGTCGTTCTCCAATTAGAATGGGGCGTGGAGTGTCACAGCCCGTTGGAGTGCAGGCCAAGCTCTCACATCACTTCTCTGACCACAAAGCTGAAAAGATGGGCAGGGAGGGAGAGATTGGCCCTGGAGAAACACTGTTAGAGAGCACAGAGGAGGGTGAAGGAGACGCTGCCCCATTGTTCCCGGTGATGGGAAGAGGATAGGGCTAACGGGCAGAGTCTGTCTTCATTATGGGGTGTGAGAGGCGGAAGAAACATCCAGCTTCGGCCCAGCTGGAGATGATAACGTGTGTGTGTGTGCGTGTGTGTGTGTGTGTGTGTGTGTGTGTGTGTGTGTGTGTGTGTGTGTGTGTGTGTGTGTGTGTGTGTGTGACAGAAAAAGAAAGCTTGAGAGTATCCAGACAAAAACACACATCTCCTGGGAGGGTATAATGAAGTCTGGTGTTGCGATTTGTCCTCTGCTAGCTCTCTTCCTGCAGATAGGTGTGAATTAGGGGAATTCACAGAGGGATCTTCTCACACACACTTCATTTCATTATTTTCAAATGCCACATGTAGCTTTTGCAATCTGCAACCAATCAATCGGAAGGACCACACGTTCCCACAGCAGACTATTTCAGTGTTTTTAAGCTAATGGCTTCCATCTGTCGTAAATTTGTCAAACAACCATTTTCACAATTATCTGCGCTTATGTCAAGGCTTGTAATACCTTTCATAACAAGTTTGCAACAAGTTTTTTGTTAACTAAGTAGTGCATGTAGGCACGTAGGTCATCAAGCAGAGCACAGAGTGGGCATAGTTACTGTTTTATATAAGACGAGCACAGTGGATCGAGTTATTATTATAAGCAAGTGCTTTCGTGAGAAGAGATTGTTTGCACATGAATACGTTTTATTGTAATTAGCAAAAGTGAATCCCACCCACTGAGCTGCATCAAATAGGAAACCATTAAGGATTGAGGCCATCTAGTGGTGTGAATGTGAAGCACACAGAGTGATTTCACTCTCACTGCTCACATTAATAAGACAGCAACATGCATTGATGAGAATTTACACAGAAAATGACAAGCGCTGCATCAGAATACAGATTAGATTCCGTTTCACTGAGACTGTCACACATTATTCTGTATGACCAGCATATTGCCTTGAGGCTCTGATTTAAAGGGGGAAAAAATCTTATAAGGTTATTTTTTTCCTGTGATTTCCTATGATTCGATTATGTTATCTGCCTGCAGGCTTGTTGCGAAACTTTTGAACATGAACGGGAATGAAAAACTAGTATTATTTAGTTTACAAGGCTTAATGTGTGACACAGTAAATTTTATTTTGACATCTGCAGCAGTCGTGCCACCCCCTTTAAAATTACAGATTGCTGCTGGTAATATTCTTTTCCCCAAAATGGCATGCGAGTTTTTCCATGTGCAATGTTTTATATATATATATATATATATATATATATATATATATGAAATCAGAACCCCTCAGAAAGCTGAGGAGTTATGCATCACACTGAAGGACTGATTCTAAAGAGATTGAGTTTAAATTATTTTACGATGTGAAAAGAAATAGGACATGGGTGTTACGAGAGACATGAAACTTGCATAGCTATGCAGGATATCAACAACAGGCAGTTATACAGTTTAGCGGTCATTTATTAAACATTTTTTACCTCAATATTCTACAAACCAAAAAAATCCATATAATGTTTTTGTATAATCAGTACATTGCACCGGCCATCAGCTACAGTCTGTCTCTCGTATCACTCAGTGTTTCCTTTCTTCTCATGTGATTAAATCATTTCAGCTAAAATCAATATCTGATGTCCGTTTATTTCTTAAATTGGTAAGTAATCATGTAATGAGCAGGATAGTGTACAGTCAGCCAGTCATTAATATGAAATAATCTACTTCAGGATGAAACAATACCCTCCCTCTGTGCAATGGTGTCCTAATCAAACTGTCAGGATTTATTTTGTCATAATGAGTCACTGACTGTACATTATCACTTGCATATCACATAGCTGATGCAATAAAACATACTAAATTGGATTTAATATAATATTCACCAAATGTATGAACCAAAACCGTTGCATTCTCTTAATGTACACAGACATAACATATATATCTTTGTTACTATTAATTTCCTTCATGTAATAATAACTCAATAAAACATAAATAATACATATTTTTGTTATTAAATATGAATGCCGCCTTTTGCTGGTGAATTAAAGTGGTGGTAAATCTTTCTGATGCATTGTGCTGTCAGGAGAAATTGTGCACAGTCTGATAAACTATCACCTTGTTTGGTCCTCAATAAATTTGGGACATCTGTTATCCTGCCAGTTAAGATAGAGTATAGCTGCCTCTTTATATGAGGGCCTTTATTAATAATCAAAAATTGTCTTTCAAAAGGTTGCAAACACAGAATGATGTTCATTAAGTGTGATCTTCATGTGCTAAAATAAGGCAGAGAAGCGAATCAGAACAGAATGACTGTGATAGAATCTTAAATTCCTCTTTTTTATCTCCCTCTTTCTTTCTCTTTTCCTTTCTCTCTCTCTGTCTTTACAGGAAAAAGGCAATATCAGAGTGGTGTTCAATGTGGGCACCGATGACATAAACATTGAAGAAACCTCAAAGTTTGTAAATGATGGAAAGTACCACATAGTTCGCTTTACGAGAAGTGGTGGTAACGCCACCTTGCAGGTGGATGATCTGCCAGTCATTGAGCGCTACCCAACAGGTAAGAGCTCTAAGCCTTTATACGCATGTTCTCACACAGACACACACATTCACACACAATCTAAGCCATGCAGCTATAAACAATGGGAACAATAAAAGGCTGGCAGGGCTCAGGGAAAAGAGTCTGAATCACAGGGTTAAGGACAAAATTCCTTTGTCTGTGATTGTGGTTTCTCACAGTTAAAAAAAGGTAACCCTGGTATCCTTTCCAAATGTCAGCAGAGATGATTGCTCTTGGGGCTTTAGAAGGCTGAAAATGTCAGAGCCAGGGTTATCAAATTCACCAGCCTCTCAGTCGCCTGAAAAGCCCTGACAAAAGCTTGACAAGAGATCAGAGATGAGAAATAATCCCATTGCTCTCGTTTGTCAATCATGATGAAAAGGAGGCGGCTGTATTAGTCTTTTAATTTGTATTTTACTTCAAGCTCTTCATAAACCATCTCTTCCATCACAGAGATTATTTGCTCTCGCAAACTTCTTTTCTTCTTGAGAGCAGACGTGAGAGATGATGGTAAATGTTCGACGACTGAAGTGGTAATGAAGCTTGGAAAATCTTGTGCTTCCCATAAGTGCTACGTTGTCGTCCGTTGCTCATCATTGCGTTCAATACGACTCGTCATTAAATTCTAAATGTGCAGGGAAAATGCAAATGTATACTCGTGAGACACACTAGGTTCAGCTGTAGATACATGGGTTGCATAGAATTGTATTTTGCATTATTTAATTTGGAGAACAATACAAATCTTAACAGGATTATCCAAATCCCAGAGTTGACATTTTGTATTTACAACAGCTTAGGCAAACTAGGACATACGATGAAACAAAATATAGTAGAAATAAACATAGTTCTTGGAAACACGACTATAAAGAATGCAGACGTCTAGAAATAGAAACCATAGAGACATAGAGAGGAACTGTTTTACCTTAGTCGAGACCCTCTCATTGTTTTAGTGTAAACAAACAACGCAAATAAATATTTCATTTAGAGTGGAAGACAATTGCTTGTTAAAATGGAGCCATTGTAATGTGCCATTTTCTCTCGGCTTTCTGTTTCCATTGTGTCGGTGGATTTAGTGAGAAGTGCGCATGTGATTGCCTGAATACTAATGCATCTTATGTCCGTGGCAGAGTGGAAGAAACTTTTCCACTGAAATATTTAAAAAAGAAAATTAGTCATGACCGCTTCATTTTAATCAGTGCTTGATTGACTCAGCTCCGCATTAGACGAGATAATAAATGCATAGAATTTAAATTGACAACCAGTTCGAGGGAGAACAAAAAGAGCAGCTTGTTTATCTTGAACAATTAGTTCTGTAACTAGCATAGCTGTAGCGTACAAGTAATCTTCATTTTTATAAATAATATATGTATATGTATACATGTAAATGATTGTATTTATATGTAGTAATTATATATAGTAGCTTTATAAGGTAAGTATTAAACTAAGAGATTGAGTTTTCAAAATGAAATGCATATATTCCCTGAGGTCTTGTCTGATTTAATTATTTAAATTAAATGAACTCAAATTAAAATTGAAATTAAATCAAAATAGCATCTAAATGTAAATGGATGCATATCAGGAGCATTTTGTATTGCATTTTATATCTTGATTTCTGTAGAATGGGGAGGTCCGGCACTGACTAGCGGGAATGATAATGCTTAAAGCAATAGTTCACCAAAAAATGAAAATTATACAATCAAGTTTTTCTTTTGCAGAACGCAAAAGATCTTTTGAATTATTTGACTGAAATAAACACCCACTGAATTCCATTGTATAGACAAAAAAAAAATTGTGTTCAACAAAAGAAAGAGAGTCATACAAGTTTGGGACGACATGAGGGTGAGTATATGATGGCAACATTTTCATTTTTTACTGAACTATAAACTAAGATATCTTTACTACAGTCACTGTTTTAAGCAAAAGTGATGACAAATTTAAAGAGTTGTAATGTGTCATGTAGGTGCAAATCACCTATGCTTTATGTCCATCTGAAGAGATTTCAAGTGGATGCAAAGTATTTAAGTGGATCTTTTCCATATTTAGTAAAAAAATAAAAAGTGGAATGTTCCTATAATGTTCCTGACAGAATTACTGCCATACAGCTACTGCTGGGCACAAAATGGCCACAGCATGAGGTTTAGACTGACAGGGCGGATAAATTGAGGTGTTGATCGTGTCTTTGAAAATCACTGTGTTCCTAACATTACAAGTGGATGTAGAACATATATAAGAGCACAGAAATGTTTTCTTGGATTATTTAACTGCCTTTGTTGAAGCAGGAAAGTGTCTTAGCCTTATAAAGGCAAGAGTTGTCAGACTGTTAGCATGCTAAGCTAACTAGGCAGTCATTTTCACTTTACAGAGAGGCCCTCAGGCAACTGCCCCCTCATTTAAACAGAACATGACCACTGCGTGCGTGTGTATGTGTGTGAGTGGGTGGGCGTGCGTGCGTGCGTGCGTGTTTATGTGCATTCAAGCAATCATGCACATAACTTGCCCTTAGTCATCCAGTCCATCCCGCTTCAAGAACTCCTATTGTTTTGGGGTTTTTTTACCCTTTTTGTCTGGTTTCTTTTAAGCTGTGATTTGAGACAAATTACTCCTTTCACTTTTGATTACTCTAGGTGAAGTGCACAAGTAGACATAAATCACAGTTAAACCTGACTGCACATGGTAGGGGACAGAAAAGGAAAGAATTAAAGAAGGGGGGAAATACAAATGAATGAAAGTAAAAAGAAAGAGGGAATCATAATGGACTGAGTTTCGGCCTTCTTTCTGCTCTCACAGCAGAATAACGGCACTCTCAGTCTCATGTCCAGAATCGAACACTCCATGTGTCCTTATGTGCAGCCCTAAGGAAGCCTTATTTCCCTGTCCGCGGGTGTTCTCCTTCTGCAATTACCTATCAAAAACAGTATTGTACTGTGTTTGAGAAGCAATTTAGTCATGCCATTTCAGTGTCAGAATAAAAAGCTTTACCTCAAAAGTGCAGTCGAATGGAGCAGCCATACTCATGTGAGGTGATATAAGCTTAAACTTTGGTGCCTAAAAGGAATTTTAGGCATCACCTTTGTCGTTACAAACCTGTATGACATTATTCCTCCCGTAGAACACAAAAGGAGGTTTGAATAATGTCTTTGCCACTGTTTTCCATATAATTCAAGTAAAGAGATAAAGATGACAAACAAGCACCAAAAATGTTTCATATTCACTTTTATTACATGAAAAAGAGACCGTGTTTTTTTTGTTTTGTTTTTTTTTTTCATTGAAGGAGGAGTGTCATACAGGTTTGTTGAAGACCGAATTTTAAGTTCTGTCAGTTTAAAGTTAGTGTACAGTATAAAGATAGTGCACATGTATATGGGAAATGAGGACACATTAGAATAGAAATTTGCAATTAATTCTCTCGCTGAATTTCTCACATCATAGCCTTCAGGCTGACTTGCTACTCTACTCTTGTTACGTCTCATCGAGGCAACATTTTCATACCGTTCATATTTTAATCGTTCTTTAATCGCATATAGAGAGAGCGAGACTCGTTTTTGATTGACAAATAACAAGTTAATGGCTCATAGGGTAAAAAATGTGAGGCGTAATTATACTCTTTGGAAATCTGAGCAAGTCAGGCTCGTGTTGCATTTCCCAATGAAGTCAGGAGTGGTAATTATGTGTGGGCCGTAATGGGAGAGGAGTAAATGTTTTCAAATAATCTCAATTCAATAGAGCTACTGTAGTTGGCTCAACCTGGTCATGTTGCATAAATATCTACGTTTAAGCACAGCTTCCGCTCGAGGTCACATGGCGCACCCTGCAGGGAACTAGTTTCTAAATGTGCGCATATGGCATCTCTGAGGTCAAAGCTTTTGTCAGAGCAATTTCAAATTTACATGGGGAGCATGAACATGAATAGTGACTGATTTTACATGCATTACTGATGAACTGATAATCTTCCTGTTGCTTTAATCCTTTGAGTGTTTTTTCTGCTACTTTGATGTTTTTAAATGTATTGTGATCTGATAATGTGAAATTTATCATATTAAAAATGACTGAAAATACCTTAGATTAGATAGCAAATGTGAAGCTAAAATCAAATTGGTTGCAAAACGCTGGAATGTACTGTAATGACAATATTTAGATTAAAATGAGCTAGTTTTCATGTATAACTAGATGAAAAATCTGCTAAAAAGATTTAAAAGGATTACTATTTTGTAAATGTATTATGTAAAGGAGTGATATGTTGTATAAACGTGATTGAGTTTGGTTGTTTCTCTTAACACAAGAAGAGTAGGTGCATATTTAACATAGCTTAAAATAGGCTTAATTTGTTTGCTTAAATTTTACGAGTTAATTGACTGTAAAGCTTCATCATTCTTATGTATGCAACCTTGGTGTTCCAAATAAAAAAAATGAAAAAGTAAAGAAGAGGAAAAAGAAAAAAAACAGACAGTTAGGGCATATGTTTCACTGTAGGTTTTAATCTTTGACCTTTCAGATTTTTAACAATGAAATGTCTCTTTAAACTTTAAAGGCAACATTGATAACGAACGCCTGGCGATTGCTAGACAGCGAATCCCATATCGGCTTGGTCGAGTAGTTGACGAATGGCTACTCGACAAAGGTAAAAACACTGATTAAAACTTTAAATAAAAGATAATTTGATCATAAGCAAGTGATATTTTGCACAGCAAATAAACCATCTAAAACATAAATCCCCTGTATAACCAAGTTTAAAATTAAACAAATGTAGTTTGTAATATTTGCACTGTACAGTTCAATAATGTGTTGTTATACTGTACTTGTAAACCTGTCAGAGGTTAAAGGGACTGGTAATATACTGATAACTGAAGTTAGTTCAATCATTAACAAAATATGTTTACATCATTAAAATACTTATTTAAATAATGTTATTTTCCAGCTGTAATAATCTAAATGACTAATTAAAGTATATGTCCATTTGAATTCATAGTGATGTACACACTATTTAATTTATTTATGCATATCTACTTGTCATGCTAAACATATTTCTTTTGGAAACTGCTAAAGTGGACAGTTAAAAACCCAAAGCAAATGTCTCTTAAATAGCTTCAATGATTATTGGCATCAGATATGAAGTCCCTTTAACAAGCAAGTTAAACACACAAGAAGGGAAAAGACTTGAATGCATGCTGCAATGTATGTAACAAATTGAATCGTTCAAAGTGATTTGTTTTCAAGTATGCTTGTTTTCTTGCTTTCCCTTTTCAATGGAATTATAACCATGATGAATCATTTGTAATGTGTCATGTAGCTGTAAAGCCATTCTCACATAAACCTTATTTCAGTCTAATTAATTTTAATTGCCATTGCCCTTGCTGAAAGGCAATCTCAATAAAATTCACTAGACCTGTGCATACAGGCTTTGTAATTTGCAATAAACGACTGTATTATTAAAAGAATAAAAGTAATTTTCTCACGTAAAAGGGGAAATTTGTTTTTATAGATACAGAATATTTTTTGTCTCATCTTAGTATGTATTTGATTGTCCTTTTAGCAAAGTCCCATTGATTTTTTTGGGACCCAGCTTTCTCATCCCCTTCATTTATTTACTTTGTGCCAACAGCAGCCATTAAATTACAGTCGATAAATTACCAGTGTTGCTGTTAGCATTAGTGTAATTTATTGCTTCATAATCCCCAGGGAAAATAAGGTTACGGTTGTTGTGTGTTTTACCATCAGGACTTCCATCAGTTCTGTTTTCTCGTGTGCGTGCGTGCGTGTGCGCGTCTATGTTTGTAGCGTGTGCATGTGTATGTGTGCGTCTCTACGGCGTGGGGGAGCGGGACGTTGAACACTCTTGTATTTTCTGTAACGTTCTTCTCCGGCAGGTCGGCAGCTCACCATCTTCAACAGTCAGACCACCATAAAGATTGGAGGCTGGGAGAAGGGCAGTCGGCCCTTCCAGGGCCAGCTCTCAGGGCTTTACTACAATGGCCTAAAAGTGCTTAACATGGCTGCCGAGGGCGACCCCAACGTGGGTGTGGAGGGTAGCGCCCGGCTGGTGGGAGATATGCCCTCCTCTTCTATTACGCCCCAGTCCAGCGCCTCCGCAACGGGCAACCGCTCAGAAACGTCGCCCTCCATCACCGACATCACCACTACAACTGCATCCAACCGCCAGGGCAAGCAGACCACAACTCCACAGGTCAGTGGCCACTTTATTCTAGTTCAAGATCCTGTGAAAGCTGATGCTGAGTGTTTGATGCATATTTTCTTCCTTGTCAGAATGTGACATGGATTGGAAAACTCTAGGGTTCTTTCGTTCATGACAAACTTGGAATCAACTGGGAATTTTACAGATGCACTGAACGATTATGTTTATGGCAGTTGCTTTGGACTTATCATGGAACAGCAAAAGTTTTAAGTTAACGTTGCCATTGTGAAAATTAGGGCTGGAATGACGCGTCGACGTAATTGATTACGTGGATTACGCACTGTTTATGTTCATCCCTAATCCACTGTCATGTTTCACACAAACAAAACTCTAGATTAGATGCTAATGGCTAGTATGGTAGCGTCTGAACATTTTCAGGACCGCATTCTCAACAAACCTGCGCTGAATGAATGGAACCGTGGACAACTAGTTGTCTGCTACGTCATATAATGTGAGAGTCACAGTGAACTGTATAAGCATTATGAGTTTAATTTACTCACAGAGATGGAGAAATGATTTGCGTTCATCCGCAGATCCGCCGTGCTGTGAGGCGCGCGGCTCAAACCTACTCTCTGCACTCGGTTAGTAAGCGCTTAATGTCCTTAAAATATCTGATGGATGAATTCATGCTTCGATTGGACTTATTTAATAACACACTGTAAATTGTGATAAAACTTTTTTTAATACTGTTGCTGAATGCGAGTCCTGAAAATGTGCAGGCTCGTATGGTTCACCCAAAAATTCTGTCAGTAATTACTCACCCTCATGTCGTTCCAAACCCGTAAGACTTTCGTTCATTTTCAGAACACAAATGAAGATATTTTTGATTAAATCTGAGTGTTTTCTTTCCCTCTATAGACAGCTAAACATTGATAAACATTGATCAGCGAACATAAACAGAAGCTCAACCCAATCTGCTTGGCACGTGAGAACAAACCTCATTGGTTATTGCAGAAGTGTTGCGTAACACGAGAATGAACCTCATTGGTTCTCACATGTCAAACTAACATGCTTGAGCTTCCGTTTACAACAACTGATGTGTGAGTTGATACATTTTTCTGTGTGAATAAAAGCCTAAATGAAATCTGTTCATCATATAAAGTGATCATGTCTCTTTAGAGAATTTGGACTTAAAGGTATAGTGGAGGATCTTTCCGAATTTTAGATAAGACCCGCCCTCTCCACTTTTTGAATAAGTTTGATTGATTCACCAGAATGATTGACAATTAGGAGGACCAATAGTATAGGTGATCCACCCGGAAGTAAAAAATTCTCTGCTATACCTTTAACTGCTCAATTCATATGGATTAGTTTTACAATCTCTTTATGAACTTTTTTTAAGTATCAGAATGGTAGTTGCATAGCTGTCAATGGGGGGACAGAAAACTCTCAGATTTCATCAAAAAGATCTTCATTTGTGTTCCGAAGATGAATGAAAGTCTTAGGGGTTTGGAACGACATGAGGGTGAGTAAGACAGAATTTTCATTTTTGGGTGAACTAACCAATTAAGCGGCACTTCCATAATAGCCATTAGCATTTGCTCTAGAGTTTTGTTTTGTGTGAAACATGATAGGGGATTAGGGATGAACATAAACTCTGCGTAATCGATGTAATCAGTCACATGGACGCATCGTTCCAGCCCTAGTAAAAATGCACTGTTAACATTCAAACGTGATTGCTTAATTCCACAAGTAAAAATGTCTAAGAACAGGTGGGTTACCGAGTATTTAGGCCAAGTGTTCAGTGGCTGTGAAGACCACAATTGTGCGTAGAACTTTTGATTACACACTTTTTTTTTTTACAGAGCTTTAACACATTTTTAATTTCATTACTTGGCACTTCTAAATGTCTATTCAGTAGTCCCTATTTAACAGATGGCACAAATTAATTGTGGTGCTTCTAATTAAATGATAAAAAGCAGTTGCCATTGTAAAAATGTTTTACAAAATATACTCATCTCTGTACCAATACTAAAATTTACTACCAAATTGCATTTAATTTATCTAATTCATTTAAATGTAAAGTTTCTAATGACTTCGGCACACACGTGAGTACCTGAACTTGATGAATGATGGAATATGCTTAGCCTCAAATATGGCTCCAACGCGGATTTAGTGTGCGTTAAAGGTGTTTTTCTGACTTGGGACAGTCTTGTGCACTTACTTCCTGTCGCATACACGCGCTCTCAAGTGGTCAAGTCCACAAGTGTGAGTATTGGGCTGGGACAAAATAATATTTGTTTGTTATTTGTGTATAAAATGTTTTGAATGAGGAAAACAATGCTGAGAGCACCTTCAAAATTGTGTTTTCCAGGCTTGGAAATTTCTAATGTAATGAAACATGTTATGCTAGTTATGCTGTGCGGTCTTTAAGCAAATGCTTCTTCACTTCATAAATTGGTCTAAATGATTTATTAGCGAATAGGTCTGGCTTTGAATGATTTATCCAGTAACCATAAACAACTTGAAAGGCCATGGAAGATGGAAGAAGTCATGAGGATTCATTGGCTCCGTTTAAGTGTAGGAACCGATTGGTGCGATCAGATTGAAGCAGACAGGCTGTGTGTTGTCTGGGTCAGTGTGTTGTGTTTTAGCTCTGTGCTGTAATTGGCTGTCTACATCATTACTCTCAGCTATTCTCTCTATTCCTCTCACATACACTTGCTCAGTTTCTCTTTTACCATCCAAAACATTATAAGTGGCATTTCAATAAGTGACCCAGACAGCAACGAGGCCGGTTTAAGCTGAACTCCATGCTCTTTCAAGCAAAAGAGGCCTCGAGTCTAAGACCAGGGCACTTAAAGACGTGCCCGCGGCTGAATCGCACATTATCGAACCGACAAAGGGTTTCGGCCCGGCACAGTTCAATTGCTTTCAGACATAAAGTGATTGGCCCATTTCTTTTGTGGATGTGCTGTGGCTCAGGATGAGACAGAGTGCTGGGGGATGCTGGGAGACTGGAGTCAGTCAATAAGCCTGTGTGAACATAGAGAAGAACCCACAGGCAAATGGAACGGGGCCATAAAGGGGAGAAATCAGTAGGGGAGCGCCGTGTAGGTGGACATGCTTTTCTCCTTTACTACTTCTCTCCGGTCGGTCTGGTTCTCTCATCATTCAGGGCTCTGACAGTGAGCTCTAATTACGATGGCACTGTAATTACATGTCAGAGCAGGAGGCTGAGCCGCGTGATTGACAGACTTGCCAAGGCCAGTTCAGTCTCGTCTCCTCGTGCGTGACTTTACACACTGTGATTTAGCATCCACAACAATAAAATTGTTATTTGATATGGTTAAAACTGATTCTGGCACTGCATATTAAATTACCTCCCTGCTCAAGGGCACTCCAGGCACGTTGTGTGAAAGTGATAGTTGTGCAATAACATATTTCGATCTATTAGCGCCCGATTGTGAGGTTGGCTTATCATGGCCTCGTCTGTGGGATTGCATTACAAAATGGTGGGCTTGCCGCCCTCCGCACACCGACAATGATGGTAAATGTTGCCATGGAAATATGAGACTCCTCTCTTCTCAGCACAACGGTGTCTACGCCACTCTCTAAGTTTGTGCCATCTGCGCTCCATTATCATCCATTACAACCTCTTTCTCTCTTTCTCTGCACAGCTGCGCTGTCCAAATCAACCGCTTCATTTTTTTAAGATGGATTTTTAATATCTAATTAATGATAAAAGCTGGATTGAGAGGGATATGAAATCAAAGAGGAGTTTGTGGTTCTTTGATTACAGGCCTTTGTGATGCCCATTAGATGGGGGGGCGACCATTAGACCGGAGAGCTCTCTGTAATAAGAGCTAATGGAAATTCTTGGGCTCTCCATCTTCTTAACACTTTTCCAGAGTGTCCGCCGAGGTCTCCCCCTTAAACATCCTCGAATTAGCCGAGATCTGGAAGAAGTGTCACTTGAGAGCGTGAAAATTGCTGTGCAGCGCGCTAAGGAATAGTTAGCTGCATAGATACGTAATTGTTCAATCTGTATGAAAAGTTTGTGAATTAAACTAGCTGAAAAATGAACATGAATTATTATTTGATTATATAATATAATATGGGTGAGTGACATACGATTGTTCACAATAAAGATAAGGAAAATCTTTTATTGGTTTATTGGTTTTTGAAAATATTCAATTTAATCACCTAATGATTTAATAAAATTGTAATGTAATCTATTACGTTTTTACATTATTATTTCCAAATGTTTTAAATTATTATTTTCAGGTTATTTTTTTTTTTTTCAAATATCATTAAGGCGAGAAGCTACAGGCAAAAACAGAATTTTTTCAAGCATGTCAATTTTGAAAACTGCCTAATGTTACCGAATGAAATGTCGATGTGCAAGCGATCTAACCCATATGTTTTGATCATCGTTCTGAATCCAATCTGGATGTAGTATTTGACAAAAACGTGATTTTCTCAGCTTTTTGCTCAAAATGTTGCTTTTTTTTAATAAAACTTACCCACATTCAAGTGTTGATTAAAAAAAAAAAAAAGGATGCATGGAGCTAGAATAAAACAGTTTTTTTTTTTTTTTTTTTTTAAGCAGAGGGTCTGCTCTTTCTTTTGATATATTGCATGTTCAGATATTTTTGTGAACATCAAAAAAGCTTGCGATGGCTGGCAACTTTTTTTTAAAACCACTGGTGTGGAAAGAGTTAAGTGTATCTTGCACTTTATATATTGTGTCTGTAGATTTCAATTACAGTATATATCTTATATACCGGTATAGTATAGTCAGTGTTGGGCAGTAGCGTCGCTACAAGTAGTGACGTTACTAGCTTAACTACATTTCTCAATAGCGTGGTGGTAGCGTCGCTGTTTTCTGAATCAAATAGCTTTTCAGTAGCGAAGCTCTTTTGTTGATCAAGTAGTGCGGTAGCGTCCACACAAGCTGAAGCTACATTTTCTGAAGCTCAACTCGGGCGCCGCATGATTAACATCGCGCAACATCAGCATCACACGTGCACACGGAACGCACATGTAGAAACCTTGTGAATTACGGCCGTTTCAGACCGCAACCGCGAGCAGTGCGAATTGTTTTCGGCGTGCATGTTCAAGTGCATTGCATTCACTCACACACCGCGAGCAGGAGCAGCGCGTGAGCTGAGCATTAGTGAAGCTGAGGGTTTCGGTGCCAAGTCTATTTTTCATTCACCATTGAGCTCACGCTCAATTAAAGTGAAAGCACACTTTTGATGGACAAAATAAATATGATTTCACACTAAAAGTTCCTAAAATGCACATCATTTGCATAGTGTGTTTTAACAAGAACTAGAGTAGGCTATGTCAGAAATCAGAAAGATTCAAAAATATTTATAGAAAATGTACCCATTTAAACTTCTTTTTATTAATCAGTTTGGGTAAAAGTGGTGTTTTATAATATATATATATATATATATATATATATATATATATATATATATATATATATATATATATATATATATTTGTGTGTGCTGTAAAGTGGTTAAAAAAATGAAATCGGAATCAGCTAAAATCTGTATCGGCGGGTCAAACTCAATGAAAAATCATAATTGGCCTAGAAAATTGTAATTTTTGAAATTGAAATTGCATCTCTATAATCTTTCTAATTGGCTGGTATCAAACATGATCACATAATCTGATGTTCACCTAGATGTTTTATTTATTTATTTGTAAATTTGCCGTAGTATTGACGATGGGTTCAATAACACATCCTGCAAAAGAGGGGCCTTGGCCAGAACCTAGTGGTAATTTTTTTGCCATGTTGGTACTGTTTGGAGCAGGTCTTAATTATTTTGCTACTGTGGTTTGAGCTGAGTTGAGTTATAACTTATACATGAACTTACAGTTAGTCCTGCAAATATGCCCAAGTCTAAATTGTGCATACCCAGGCAAACATGTTGTGCATATTGGATACGTATACAGATGAATACACGCACACTCTCGACACCTGGTTTTTGTTATTATGTGGATCACGTTTTTTTTTTTTTTTGTTTGTTTTTGTTGCCAAATTGGTTTGGAACAGTTGTTGAATAAACAATTGAACTGAACAATTATGCTTGCCTATCTGTTGAACTTACAGTTTTATTGATCACTGAGATAGCATTGATTTGGAATGAAGTTGGTTCAATATAAAAATGTCATTTTAAAAAATAGCTTAGATGTAGTGAACTACTTTTGCCATGTTCCTGTAGCTTAGCTTGCTACATTTTCCAGGGTGGTAGCTTCAGTGTAGTGAAGCTTCATTTAATGTAGAGTAACTGCTAGCTTAGCTCACTACATTTTCCAAGTAGCTTGCCCAACACTGAGTATAGTATAGTATAGTATAGTATAGTATAGTATAGTATAGTATAGTTTTTTCTCCTGCCAGTCAGAAATCTCCACTTCAGCAGCTCTTACATAGACAAAACATTATAGTTTTATTCCTATCTATATTCTGAAGGTTTTTATAGAGGGGTTTGTTCACTTATTTGTCAGATTTGTATTCCTAAAAAATTGGTGAAAATATTATTTTTTTTTCTGGCTGTTGACCGTATTTTCTGATTTATGGAGTGATAAAAGAGATATCTAAAACCCCCACTGTAAAAACCTTTGACTCTAATATGGCAAAAAAAAAAAAACTTTTGAACCTGGCTTTATCCATCGTTCAGATTTTTTTTTTCTAGAAATGTATGCAAATTATTGCAGATTTAATTAGATAATGACTCGTTTGCATATTTAAACAACATTTCAGAAATTTGTAATACAAAAAAAGGTTTCCAATTCTTAATGTAATCAATCAACTGATGAAGTATGGGGATATCTATTAGTTAATTCCTAACATTAACTATTTCATAAATTTTACAATCTGAACTAACCAAAAAAGATCAAAATTAATTTATGTTCATTTTATGTATGAATTGCATTTTTTATATATTTTTGAATAAACGAAGAGATAAGACAAAAAAATGAATGTCGATAATTGACCCGTGTAATTATTATTTGATTAGTGAGCTGTAGTGATGAATCTTAAATGTTCTGTTTCGTTTTACATATTATTGCTTTGTTTTAAATTTCGAAATCATAAAACTTTCATTTCATTCCCAGCTTTAAATGAGATTTTGAGTCCCAGATTGTCAGCGTCGCCTTTGAAGATAAAGGCGTTGTAGATAATAGAGATCATTTTTATTGTACAAATGGTTTACAAATGAATGGCTCAGAAGGAAATAATATTTCATGCAGACCAATTGATTTGCTTGTGATACAGCAAATGTGTGTGTAGTGTAAATGAGTTCTGTAGTCTTTGGAATGATTTTGTTAACTTTGCATGACCAGTTTTTTCATTTAATGGCTTCAGATCTGCTCTGTGAGCATGTTTAATCTTAAAATGACGTGTGGAGTTTGGATTATCCTCAGATAAACTGGTTTTGCCATTGTTTGATACTGGCTCACTGCCGCTCACAGCATTTTTTTTTTTTTAAGTCTTAATGATAGAAAGCCAAGCATCGTGTTTTACTCGTTTCTGTTCAAACAGCAGCCGCAAGAAACAAACAACTGAGGTCGTCTCAAAGGAGCCCAACATGCTTAGAAAAACACATGCATGCACCGTCTGCTTGTGACTGACAGATGAGATGTTTAATATTTCTATCAGAAGTTGATTTCCTTTGTGACTACCACCCTCACGACTGATGTTCAGAAGTGACAGCTTTTTTATTATCTTCTTTATCCTCTGTCCCACTCTTCCTCTGTTTTTTTCTTCTCTAAAGTATACTTTCTCTGCATTTTACCTGTATCACCATGTTTATATGTGGATATTTGGCTGTTCTGTCTTGTTTTTGATGCTGTGTTTCTGATATCCCTTCACATCTGTGGCCGTGTTGTTTGGCTCGATGGGATTTGGCATGCCAGGAACCCGTGTGTTTATTCTGATCTACAGGGACATCTTGCTGTGGCGGGCCATAGGCTATATGCTGGGCTTTAAATAATAAATTAGCATTTCCTATGTGAGCTGTGCATGTCATTAAACACCCTGGGGTATCTTTTAGATCTAGAGATGGGCAGAGGGCAGTGAAGCGCCACTTCTCTGCCTAGAAAATGGCAGCGTGGGCGTGTGCCACGTGAGAGTCGTGCGTTTATAGATGCCCTGTGTTGGTGCTGAGTGGATTTGAATCCATCAGATGCAAAATAGGTCTTTTTTTTTTCTCGCTCGGTGAAAATATTCAGAATTACTGTAATGTGTTTACAGTATTTGGTCCTGGTGTCATTACAAATCAGTTCTTGCATAGTGGGAATATATATTGAAATTGCATTTGAAAATTGGTTACATTTGTTTTCTTTTACCTTTATGATTTGAAATGGTGCACTCAACTAAAAAAACTGGATGAGAAAATAATCGATATTAAATAAAACAATTAAAATATTACAAAATGTGACATAAAAAAATGTAAAAGTCACCCGTTTTTATAAAGTAACACTGTCCAACAGCGACACCCATAGGTAAAGTTACAGTTTTTAGTTGATTCATTGAAACTGGTCTTTTGAACTGATTCAGGAAAATGAATCAAATCAATGGACCCTTTTCACAGACACTTTTTAATGCGTTTAATCAGCATCGTAAATCCAGAAAATCCAGAAATATATATAAAAATATATATATATACAGTGAGGAAAATAAGTATTTGAACACCCTGCTATTTTGCAAGTTCTCCCACTTAGAAATCATGGAGGGGTCTGAAATTGTCATTGTAGGTGCATGTTCACTGTGAGAGACATAATCTAAAAAAAAAATCCAGAAATCACAATGTATGATTTTTTAACTATTTATTTGTATGATACAGCTGCAAATAAGTATTTGAACACCTGAGAAAATCAATGTTAATATTTGGTACAGTAGCCTTTGTTTG
>NC_139976.1:15140170-15210170 GCF_963993115.1 Abramis brama | reverse complement strand
CAATTACAGAGGTCAAACGTTTCCTGTAGTTTTTCACCAGGTTTGCACACACTGCAGGAGGGATTTTGGCCCACTCCTCCACACAGATCTTCTCTAGATCAGTCAAGTTTCTGGGCTGTCGCTGAGAAACACGGAGTTTGAGCTCCCTCCAAAGATTCTCTATTGGGTTTAGGTCTGGAGACTGGCTAGGCCACGCCAGAACCTTGATATGCTTCTTACAGAGCCACTCATTGGTTATCCTGGCTGTGTGCTTCGGGTCATTGTCATGTTGGAAGACCCAGCCTCGACCAATCTTCAATGCTCTAACTGAGGGAAGGAGGATGTTCCCCAAAATCTCGCAATACATGGCCCCGGTCATCCTCTCCTTAATACAGTGCAGTCGCCCTGTCCCATGTGCAGAAAAACACCCCCAAAGCATGATGCTACCACCCCCATGCTTCACAGTAGGGATGGTGTTCTTGGGATGGTACTCATCATTCTTCTTCCTCCAAACACGTTTAGTGGAATTATGACCAAAAAGTTCTATTTTGGTCTCATCTGACCACATGACTTTCTCCCATGACTCCTCTGGATCATCCAAATGGTCATTGGCAAACTTAAGACGGGCCTTGACATGTGCTGGTTTAAGCAGGGGAACCTTCTGTGCCATGCATGATTTCAAACCATGACGTCTTAGTGTATTACCAACAGTAACCTTGGAAACGGTGGTCCCAGCTCTTTTCAGGTCATTGACCAGCTCCTCCCGTGTAGCTCTGGGCTGATTTCTCACCTTTCTTAGGATCATTGAGACCCCACGAGGTGAGATCTTGCATGGAGCCCCAGTCCGAGGGAGATTGACAGTCATGTTTAGCTTCTTCCATTTTCTAATGATTGCTCCAACAGTGGACCTTTTTTCACCAAGCTGCTTGGCAATTTCCCCGTAGCCCTTTCCAGCCTTGTGGAGGTGTACAATTTTGTCTCTAGTGTCTTTGGACAGCTCTTTGGTCTTGGCCATGTTAGTAGTTGGATTCTTACTGATTGTATGGGGTGGACAGGTGTCTTTATGCAGCTAACGACCTCAAACAGGTGCATCTAATTTAGGATAATAAATGGAGTGGAGGTGGACATTTTAAAGGGTCTAACAGGTCTTTGAGGGTCAGAATTCTAGCTGATAGACAGGTGTTCAAATACTTATTTGCAGCTGTATCATACAAAAAAATAGTTAAAAAATCATACATTGTGATTTCTGGGGGTTTTTTTTAGATTATGTCTCTCACAGTGGACATGCACCTACGATGACAATTTCAAACCCCTCCATGATTTATAAGTGGGAGAACTTGCAAAATAGCAGGGTGTTCAAATACTTAGTTTCCTCACTGTGTATATATATATATATATATATATATATATATTACAATTTTTCATGTATTATACGTTTATAACACTATACTTAGTATCATATTACCTTTGCATCAGATTACAAAAAAATTAACGCTGCTGTAAGGTTGTTTCTAATACAGCGGCCATGGGAGTGATGGTAAAATTTACATCTTTCTCTCTTCTGACTGCCGTTGAAAGTTGTGAAAACACTGTTGTGGAGTTTTTCTTTAGCTATTTGAGCAAATGGGAACACAAATAATATATTTAATGTTTTCTCTCATTCACCGCTATAGAAGATTACCCAACTAGGACGACTTCCGCTTCTGAGAAACCCGGAAATGTGAAAAGGGTCAGTCGCAAAGTAGTCAAATAAAATAGCATAATGTTGCTTATTTTTATATCACCAGAAATATTGCCAGAATATCTGATGTATATTACCCAGTGCTAGTAGTAATTATAATTAGCTTTATTATTTAAATGACCTCAATTAGATGTGCATATGTGTGTCACAATTCCCAAAATACAACAGTCCAGCATCAAGATTCACATGTACTCTATAATGAGGTACCAACTCGTTTCATTCTGTTGCATCATGAGGGCAGGACAATGTTCAGCACGGATGGGTTTAAACTGGTCCAGATTCCTGTGCTTTTTCTCCCCCCACTTCTGTCCAATTAATGGATCCTGTGACTTGCTCTGCATGCACTGTTGTCCCAGTGCTCATTTACACTGACCGCTTAAATCAGTCAATCAATACGATTGTTTGAGTTGGCACAAAGCGAGTAATAAAATGGACTGCTGCTGCAGCTACTTTTCCTGGGCTTCTTTTTTTTTCTGTCTCTCTGTCTATCTCTCTCTCTGGAGGTGTTAAATATTGCAAACGTTTGTTAATTTGTGTGCTTTTGGGTATTGATGACCCTGTTAATTCACAAAGGATTTTTTATGTTGCTTGGATAGTCTTTATGATAAACCAGATATTCCTACCTATCATGTCGCCGTCTAGACCTTAAGACGCCTCATTTATGTTCCTCTTTTATAAATTCTGTCACATTCATAATGTATAGCTGCGTTTGGTGGCCGTGTGCAGATTCTGCAGACGCAGGGGACAAATAGAGTCCTCTGAGACTGACCACGGTGCGAAAAACAGACGCCTACCGCGTATCTCTCTTTATCTGTTCCACCCCTCCTTTCTCAGCGGGCGTCTACGTGCCCAAAGCACGCATTTGAATGCTATTGAAATGAGCGTTCACGTTGGTTAGTTTAGCTGGCGGAGGCATTTAGATGGAATCGAATAACCCGAGGTCCCAGAGGAGCAGGAGGGTCAGTGGAGATGAAAACGTGGAGCTTTTTGCCATCCGTTGTGTAACATTCGCTCTCTCTCTGTGGAGAGATGTATTTTGAGTGTGTGCATGTGTGTTTGATGTTAGGTTGTGGGTTGTGTCTCTGTGGAGTTTCATGGCAGGGCTGAAGGTGTGCAACCCCCCTCCTCTCCACATACACACATCAATCTCTTTCTAAAAAATGCTATAATAAAATATCTCCAACTGAGCAAACCCTTAGCAACCTCAAGCTGAGCGGCGATGGCGATTGGCTGAAACGAGTCAGGTGATCGGCTTGCAGTCGTACCGTATTTTCCCTCTCTCCCTCCCGCCTCTATCCGTGTGTATCTTTCTCATTTTCTCTTCTCCCTTGCTTACGCCTTCCCTCCCTCTCTCTCTCTCTCTTCTAGTCTGTAGAAGGCACTCATAGTCTCTCCTGATGCACAGACAATTTATCATTCCTATCTGCTTACCAAAGTAGGACTTCTCCAGTCATCACTTTTGATCTGACAGAGCGGACTTTATTTTACTGGTGTGGGGCTTTTTTTTATTGCTCTAGGAGCAGGGACGGGGAGATCAGAGAGGGGGAGAGGACAAACTCTCACCTTAACAGAAAAGCAAATCTGTATAGAGGAAGCAGACAGTGTAGCCAGGCTGCCATCATGGATGCGAGGTGGCATTGTTCCTCATCCCAGGTAGTCTCTCTTTCTCACGGTCCTTCTCCATCCAGCCATCATCGCATGCAGAGTCTTTGATGTTGTCATATCCATGCAGTGAAAGAGGCATGCACCATTTGTCTGCAGCGCTCTGCACGTAGAGCGAGTGAGAGAGAGAGAGAGAGAGAAAGAGAGACAGAGAGAAAAGAGAATTGGGGCAGCAGTGAGGGAGTTACGGGAAAAGAACAAAAAGTTGCAGTGCTTTTGTGAGCGTGCATGAGGCTGGCACCATTCGTCGCCGATGTCCACATCTGTTGCAGCGAGTTCGCATTTCCAGAGTCGTTCATGGCATGCCGGTTTTCTTTTCATCCTTAACTAGACGCTTCCTACGGTCATCTCGACTGCCCATTGATGCTGTTATTTGTACTGTCCTTTTTTCATCTGCATCTAATTTTTTCTCCCCCTCATTAAAAGTATGTGAAAATCAAGCGCTGTCCTCCAGTAAAGTTTAACCCAGTGTGCTGTGAACAAGTGTGTGTGTGTATTGTGTTGTGTGAAGTCGGCAGGTTGCCCCCTCTCTCTCACTCTTTGTTTAAGATCTAGAGCTTTAGTCTGTAACAGCGTGTTCTGTCTGTGGGCAGCGTGTATGATCAGATTTATTTATTCCCACTTGGATGACCCCTGAGAGTTGCTTGTAATGGCTACTTGTGACTCACATGTCTTCTCAGAGTGAGTCAAGTGTACTTTGAGAACTTCTCGGTCAGTCTTGATGCATTTGCCTGGTTTTTTCTTTGCAGATAATATAGAACACAATTATACTTAACTTAAAATTCTAATTTAATAAGGCCTTTAATTGTTCAAATTATTTTTAAAGTCAATGTGTATTGCCATTTTACTTAAACAATTTCTATGTGAAACATGATAGTAAGCGAGAAAAAAAGTATAGGATGAGACTTGATTTTATCCATCTGGAACTGATTGGACCACGAAAAGTTATAAACCAAAATTGTAAACGGACTGAATGAGTTTGCTAAAACAGTGTCTAAATAACTAATTGACTATTAGTTAATGGTATCAAACATTTGATTAAAATATATGAAGAGAAACTATTTTTTTTTCCTTTGGAATAAAATGCACCAATGTGTCAATTCACAATATGACCAGAAACATGAAATAAAAAATAAATCAGGTTCATTTTGATTTAATGTTGACTTTAATAAAGATTATTAATTAAGTGTTATAATTAACCATGATATTGTAAAGCTTTTGAATGTGCTGAAACAATAATACCTAAATGATAATCATTCTTGATCGATATGTGAATAATTGCACAGGAAGCCATCTTGATTTCCATCTTCCATGAAAGGTCTGGGTTCTCTATTATTCATCTTAGTACGGCATTTGAAGATGGAAAATGGAGAGATTCAACCTGCACATCAGATTGTGTTGTTTTAGCCCTTTTGAATCTTTAAAAAGTTGAATCTCTTGTACAGAATGTCAGTGAGCGCATATGGAGGCCCTGTGGGCCAGCTCTATATATTCCTGTACATGCTAGTTGTAAACTAGCAGGCGTATTTCTATTGTGATTCCTGTGATTTTTGTTTTTTGTTTTGTTCAATCGTTCTTGTTAGAGAATACTGCAGTGCATCAGTGGCCATTTTTTATTCATTGTATGAGCTCTCGGTATTTTAAACACACAGCTCTCAGCGAAGTGAGGCTGCATTTAGCACCAAGACCTCTCTATGAATATTCACACTTCATTAGCAGGCTGCTAAGTTAGCTGGCAGACTTTAATGTTCTTGTGCTTTCCCTCGCCCTTTCTTTCTTTCACTCTGGCTGGAGGAAAGGAATATGGAGAAAAAGAAGAAGAAATACAGATAGCGAGAAATCAATGGTTTGCTTTGCAGGTCCCAGCTGAGCCACCAAGGCGATTCGGTTTTTATCTCCTATCATTTTGAACAGGCTGAATCGTCATGTCACCATGGCAACAACAATAGACGGTGCACTGTTCTGAGATATTCGTATTCTTGGTGGAATACTAGAATCTTCATGACTGAAAGAGATGGAGAGATAGAGGTGAATGTGAGTGTCTGAGCCTGGCCATCTCAGACTGGCTGTAAAACTTATATTGGTTTTTGAGTGCAAATTATTACAGTAACAAGGAATTGAGAAGTTAGGAGGCTTTATTCCACCACTGAATTTTTTTTATTTATTTTTTTTTAGGTAAGAATTGCATGATATAAACTTACAATTGCAAGTTATAGTCACAATTAAAAAATAAATTTAAGTCAAATCTTTTAATTCTTTTTATTTCATGATGGAAACAAGCTTCCATATAGGTATCTGTTAAATGGAAATTGAGGGAATGGTTTTACACAACAGGCCTCTTGAGAGTAGAGAGTCTTAAAGTAAGAGAAAAAGCCAAATATGAGCACCAAAAATGTCTCTGGAAGATAATATATGATGTTATATATATATGAAGAGTTGAAAATATATGTATGAATATATGAAAAGTGCCATCTGAAATTTTCCTCTAGAATTATAATTTTTATCAAGCTCGTATATTTAAGTTCAGTAATTTCACTTAAATGACAATTAATAGGTAATTTTCATTGCCATTTAAGTGAAATTTCTGAACTTAAATATACGAGCTTGATAAAAATTATCATTCTAGAAGAAAATTTAAGATGGCACTCAGAGGCTTTTGCATCTGAACTCTTCATATATATATATATATATATATATATATATATATATATATATATATATATATATATATATATATATATATATATATATATATATATATATACATATACAGTGAGGAAAATAAGTATTTGAACACCCTGCTATTTTGCAAGTTCTCCCACTTGGAAATCATGGAGGGGTCTGAAATTGTCATCGTAGGTGCATGTCCACTGTGAGAGACATAATCTAAAAAAAAAAATCCAGAAATCACAATATATGATTTTTTAACTATTTATTTGTATGATACAGCTGCAAATAAGTATTTGAACACCTGTCTATCAGCTAGAATTCTGACCCTCAAAGACCTGTTAGTCTGCCTTTAAAATGTCCACCTCCACTCCATTTATTATCCTAAATTAGATGCACCTGTTTGAGGTCGTTAGCTGCATAAAGACACCTGTCCACCCCATACAATCAGTAAGAATCCAACTACTAACATGGCCAAGACCAAAGAGCTGTCCAAAGACACTAGAGACAAAATTGTACACCTCCACAAGGCTGGAAAGGGCTACGGGGAAATTGCCAAGCAGCTTGGTGAAAAAAGGTCCACTGTTGGAGCAATCATTGGAAAATGGAAGAAGCTAAACATGACTGTCAATCTTCCTCGGACTGGGGCTCCATGCAAGATCTCACCTCGTGGGGTCTCAATGATCCTAAGAAAGGTGAGAAATCAGCCCAGAACTACACGGGAGGAGCTGGTCAATGACCTGAAAAGAGCTGGGACCACCGTTTCCAAGGTTACTGTTGGTAATACACTAAGACGTCATGGTTTGAAATCATGCATGGCACGGAAGGTTCCCCTGCTTAAACCAGCACATGTCAAGGCCCGTCTTAAGTTTGCCAATGACCATTTGGATGATCCAGAGGAGTCATGGGAGAAAGTCATGTGGTCAGATGAGACCAAAATAGAACTTTTTGGTCATAATTCCACTAAACGTGTTTGGAGGAAGAAGAATGATGAGTACCATCCCAAGAACACCATCCCTACTGTGAAGCATGGGGGTGGTAGCATCATGCTTTGGGGGTGTTTTTCTGCACATGGGACAGGGCGACTGCACTGTATTAAGGAGAGGATGACCGGGGCCATGTATTGCGAGATTTTGGGGAACAACCTCCTTCCCTCAGTTAGAGCATTGAAGATGGGTCGAGGCTGGGTCTTCCAACATGACAATGACCTGAAGCACACAGCCAGGATAACCAAGGAGTGGCTCTGTAAGAAGCATATCAAGGTTCTGGCGTGGCCTAGCCAGTCTCCAGACCTAAACCCAATAGAGAATCTTTGGAGGGAGCTCAAACTCCGTGTTTCTCAGCGACAGCCCAGAAACCTGACTGATCTAGAGATGATCTGTGTGGAGGAGTGGGCCAAAATCCCTCCTGCAGTGTGTGCAAACCTGGTGAAAAACTACAGGAAACGTTTGACCTCTGTAATTGCAAACAAAGGCTACTGTACCAAATATTAACATTGATTTTCTCAGGTGTTCAAATACTTATTTGCAGCTGTATCATACAAATAGTAAAAAAATCATACATTGTGATTTCTGGATTTTTTTTTTTTAGATTATGTCTCTCACAGTGGACATGCACCTACGATGACAATTTCAGACCCCTCCATGATTTCTAAGTGGGAGAACTTGCAAAATAGCAGGGTGTTCAAATACTTATTTTCCTCACTGTATACATATATATACATATACATATACAGGGTGGGCCATTTATATGGATACACCGTAATAACATGGGAATGGTTGGTGATATTAAAGTCCTGTTTGTGGCACATTAGTATATATTAGTACACACCACCCATCTTGAGGAGTTTGCCCCCTCACATATACTAATGTGCCACAAACAGGACTTTAATATCACCAACCATTCCCATGTTATTATGGTGTATCCATATAAATGGCCCACCCTGTACATATATATATATATATATATATATATATATATATATATATATATGTATATATATATATATATTAGTGCCGTCAAGTTGATTAATCGTGCATGATTAATCGATTCTAACATAAGTCTGTTTATTTAATATGTGTGTGTACATTATATTATATATATATATTATATAAAATATGTGACCCTGGACTACAAAACCAGTCACAAGTCGCACGGGTCTATTTGTGGCAACAGCAAACAATACATTGTATGGGCCAAAATTATCGATTTTTCTTTTATGCCAAAAATCTTTAGGATATTAAGTAAAAGATCATGTTCCATGAAGATATTTTGTACATTTCCTACCGTAAATATATAAAAATATATATTTTTGTGAGTGGATGCAGCAAAATCGTGAACGGAAATGGACAACTTTAAAGGTGATTTTCTCCATGTTTAGATTTTTTTGCAACCTCAGATTCCAGATTTTCAAATAGTTGTATCTCGGCCAAATATTGTCCTATCCTAATAAACCATACATCAATGGAAAGCTTTTTATTCAGCATGTTCAGTTATTGTGTGTGTGTGTGTGTGTGTACAGAAAACCAAGTCAGTATCTGGTGTGACCACCATTTGCCTCACGCAGTGCAACACATCTCCTTCGCATAGAGTTGATCAGGTTGTTGATTGTGGCCTGTGGAATGTTGGTCACAGGCTACTATATATAATGCAATGCAGTTTCATAGCCATTATATAAAATTCATGGCTGCAAAATTAGCCGACTTAAGAAATACATTTTTAATCCTACTTACATAATGTAATAAGTTTATGGTTGGAGAGGTCAGTAGGTCAGTTCCACCCACTTCTTGTGCCTCTCTTATCCAGGGCATGTACAGCTGGCTCTAGTCTGTCTCTGGAGATCAGTCTGGCAGCTGAGAGATAATTGGAGAGGGATGAATGGAGGTGGAGCTTGAAAAGTGTGTGTTTGAGTTGAGGCAACTCCTATCTCATTAGGGCACAGCTGGGTCCCCCTCTGTGTTCACAGGTGAAGTGTGCGTCGTCTCTCTCCCCCTCCTCTCCCCCGCCTATTTTGGCACTCTGTCACTTATTGTGCCTGTTGGCAGTGCAGTAATTAAGAGCAAGCAAAACAGGGAGTCTAATACTGTGTATGTGAGTGTGTGCGCAAATTATGGTCTGATAGCACACCCAGCCTGTTTGACCTGCTCTGAGGAAAATGGCCAGTTATAATGTAGGCCGCTTCTGTCCGCCTCAGCACAGCTGTTGAGTGGGCAGTGGATGGAGGAGAGCGCCGAGCTCAGGCAGATGGATGCTGAAGGCTCAGTCTTAGTCATATGTGACTTTTCTACAGAAAACAGCCTCATGCTCAAGCGCTTGTGTAACGCCACATCTGAGGACTTATCCGAGTTTTGACACTTTGCTGAGGGGCAGTGTTTCCAAAAGAGGAAAGAGAAGGATGGTTTCTGGAGCTCAGCTGTGTGAGATGAATTCAAATAGAGATCTTAACAAAGGTTTGGGTGGAGCATGTTCATGTAAAGCCGCCAGTCACAATGGCATATAGTCATTTAGCAGATTCCTTTTCCTGTCATACAGTTAGGGCTGAACGATATATCAGTTTATGCCTTTTTATCATATTCTATCTATATTACACATATATTGGATATATATTGTTACCATTGTTGCAACCTAAAGAGTAATTGTAGCCAAATATGAATACAAAATGGGTAGTTTTAACTAATTCACAGAAATGAACCGTGTTTCTGCTATTGACATTATTACATTCGAGATGCTTTTAAAACAGCTATATTTTAACAAGGATCTCAAAACTAGTCTAATGACGTGCTGTTTAGGAAGCTTTAGGAAACATTTCATTTAATATCAATAACAGAATCATTGGAAACATGCTACCGTTGAAAAGTTTGGGGGCACTACGATTTTTTTTTATATAGAAATGTATACTTTTATTCAGCAGGGATGCATTTAATTGACATATATTATAAGTGACAGTAGTGACACTGTGTAATTTTTAAGTTGATTCTTTGCAAAAAACACTTTGTTCTTTCAAAATGATATGTACTCATTAATGTGTAATTACTTCTACCAACTAATCAAGTATTCTCGTAAGCGTAGAATCTGCCATTTAGAATACATTCGAGTCGCTCAAATGGCGGCACCTCCATGTTGCGCCTCCATCTTGAAAATACATTAGCCAAAGAGGGACATATCTGGAAATTCAAGCTTCGCCTTTCGTGTTTTTACACTCAGTGGCGCTGTGACGAATGCGAGGGGGAGATTACTCGCGACTGCCGGCAGATTTGAAATAATACGGTCACCGTAGGAGTTAAAACGCCCTCGGAATGGGAGGGGCTAGAAAGTAATATTCAGTTGGTAGTCATAAACAATTTCACCGCTAGATGGGAGAAAATCCTACACAGTGTAGCTTTAATAATGTTACCAAAGGTTTATATATATATATAAAAAAAAAAATGCTGTTTTTTTTTAAACTTTCTCTTCATCAAAGAAGACTACAATAATACACCAAAGAAGAAAACAAATATTAAGCTGCTCAACTGTTTTCAAAATTGATAAGAAATATTTCTCAAGCACCAAATCAGCAAATCTGACACTGAAGACTGGAGTATATATATGAGAGAGAAGAGACTTTCAAACACTTCAAAATCTTTCTAATCCCAAACCTATATCGCCAAGCTTTACTTACAACTTGGGATGATTATTCAGGCACAATGGTGAAAGCTCATGGATCTTCACTTGTGGACCATCTTTCAGTTACCTCTCTACATCTTTAACGGCTAAACCACGCGTTCATCCCTCTTCTAGAACTCCTTCCTTTCTCTCAGTGGTCATGTCAAGGAAGAGAATGCTGAGTCTAAGTTGCGTCTCAAGCCTATGCATTATTAAGCCCTTTTATCAGACACGTAACCACATTTCGGTTGATTTCTAATCTCAGTGTCCATGATAGTTGCAGTCTTTTATACATCGTGTCAGGTCACAGAATGAGAGACGGCGTGGCATAGATGACTTCTCCCAGCGTAGGCTCCCAGGATCTCTGCGTTATTATCCTTTCTCTCTCTAGAGTTGGACAGTTACCGCTGCCGGCCTTTAGCAAGGGCTCGGTTGTGCACTCCTGTTGCAACACATCCAGCCTTCCAGCAGCAGCAGCACACAAACCAGCACTGTAACGTCAGGGATCTAAATTATTCACCCGCACTGACCTACTTGCAGGGTGTTTCAGAGCTGGGAGTTGAACAGATATCGCTGCAAGGAAAATGGCAACCATGTGGTTATGGCAACCACTTTGAAACAACTGTACAGGGTGCCCTCCCACTCCCACTTTCCTCTCCCTTTCTTCTCCTTCTCTCTCTCTTTCCGTGTTGTTTCGTGTGGTCCGCATGGCTGTGATGATGGTGAAAGGTCCTGATTGGCGTGGGCATTGCCCCGCAGCCTGTGGGCAGACTGTGTGAGCTCAGAGAGACAAATCGATGTCTTTCCTCCCTGTGCGCGCACACACACACTCAGCCCTGCTTTTCTATTGGGACAAGCACACATGCGTGTACACGTTTGGCCAGCTGGCAAATGTATACACACTCTGGCTAATTGCAGAGAGAGAGAGAGAAGTGTGAAGACATTAAATGGATGCCACCAAAGCGACATCGTCAGATGGAATTTTCTGCCGTAGCGCTGAGAGGAACGTCGAGCTCGCTGCCTTTTTGCATAGTTGATGGAGAATTCCTGCACGGAGAGACTTTCTGAGCTATTAAACCACTGTCGGATACCATCTTTGGGATTCAAACCGTGAAATCTCAACATGGCTTTCTTTCCCTTCGGAACCATCACAGGAGCAGAGGCAAGATTTCCTCCAGAATGTGTTGTTGTGTGCGTCTCAGCGCCGTGCATTGTTCTTGATATGGCTTGTCTGTAGAAGTGCTTCCTATGGCTTTATTTCAGATTAAAAGGCACGTTTGATGAGATTGTTTTCCAGCGGGACGGACGGATGTGAGCGGATTTGATGCTCCTCGCACCATGTTTCTGCGTTGACAGTCTCTTTAAAGCAACTGCCGGCAAAATTGTATTCGTCAGGGGATTTGTGAAATCTTTGTGTGTGTGTATGTGTGTTTGTGCTGCTCTGATCGATATTTCCAACTGCCTTGATGTGGAAGTCTCTCAAGACTGTACTATAAGACGATTTGGCATGTTATAATCTACAGAAAGGGTCGTTTTTGTGGAAAAGTTGTGACCTTTTACGGTTAGGACACCTTTGATCGCACCTGAGAGTCAAAGCTCAGAGGACCAGTGAGAGATGTCAGAGTGGCAGTGGACAGGACATTTCCTTTTCGTTCCTCTCTCTCTCGCAGCATGAGGCCTTAGATGACACAGCAGCCCTATAAAACTGTAATGATGCCACAAGGTGTTTTTGACTAACCCTCTATCTGTTTTATGTCTCTTTGGTACAGGATGATCTTCTGGTAGCGTCGGCAGAATGTCCCAGTGACGATGAGGACATCGACCCTTGCGACCCAAGTTCAGGTGGGTTAGGTTAGTCATCTTTCTTTTATATTATTACTGTTCACATGTTCTTTTCCACCAAAAATGTTCTCCATTTTTCATTGTTCTGTTTGAAACCACTCCATGCAAGATTATTTTACTACAGTACAAATTAAAAGAAAGGATAATTATTTTGTGTAGTGGCCATTGCTATAATTTGGGGAGAAACAATCATTATATTTAACATTTTACCAAACACTTTCGCAAAAATAGAGTTTAAAATACCAAATGGCATAATTTCTCATATATCCAGCCAAGCGGACACATTGTACACCAGAAAAATAAAAACAGTCTGGGAAATAATGTGTCCGCCGTGTCATCCGCGACGAGATTCCAGCGAAAAGTCATTTTTCTGCCCACACTGAATGCGAGAATTCAACCCAACAAAACCACAGCCAATCAGAACAGCGAGGGCGAGCCGAAGAGCGTCAAACCTAGAATACATCTTGTATTTTCGCCACTTCCATGATGCGTCTTCGGGTAGCATCCATTTTATGGTGTTTCTTGTGGATCTTGAGGGATTTTAAATATCTGAGGTTTCTCAACTTCAAAAAACAACCTCTCCTAGGCTCATCCATGTTTGATGTTCAATAATCCAGCGCTATGGTGCAGAAATAGAAACCGAGCGACTGACAAAATCTAGCGCGTTCAGTGGTTGTCGCAGCTGGTTCGAACAGGAGCTCAGATTAACTTGAAAGGGCTTTTATGATTTTGTTGCCGGTTGTGAAACACTGTTACCTGAGCTGCATTGTTGCTTATGTGCTCATTTATCAAAGTGTTCACAGTGCGTGCCAAAATATATGTTTGTATAATCTGCCTTTGCCACTTTAAACAGACATTATTACTTCATTAAATCCTTTACCCTGTGTATGTGCTGTAAATATAGTATTTTAATTTTCTTTCAGGCACAGAGGGAGCTCATTTCTTAGATGAGTTTTTAAATAGGTCATTATATTAAACAAACTTAAACTTGTGCCTATCAAATTTCTTTGTGCTTCTGTATAATTTTAGCTCACATTATTTCATTTTTTGCCCGTTTTATAGATCGTCACATAGGCTAAATCTGTATTTTTGATCATTTTTCTCATGATCACTTATTGTGAGACCTGGCGAATTTTGTTGAGATTTAATTTCAGAAAAGGCCAGCGAGCATGCTAGCGTAGCACATACTGCTTTTCCTATTTCTCCATTCAGAGAAATCCTGGCTACTCAGTCGACTGCACAAACCACTTTCGACATGAAAAATGAAGCACAAAGGTTAACCCAATCTGGATTCGTTCAGCTGGCTTAGTTACAGCAGCTAGTGGCCTATGCAGCATTCATATTATACATAGAGCAATGAAAGCATGTGCATGACATAATGAAAAAAGTATGCTGACAAATCATGCAAAGATCTTGCTAATAAGCACAGAAAAAAAAGCAGAAACATAAAATGTTGGCCAAAGCTGAAAGGTCTCAGATAAATTATGTTACAGCTCCTCAAAGTGTCCTCCTTCCACGCGACATTTCTAAAAACAGATGTGTGAGCAGAGGTCGCCATCCATAATTCCCTGCTGTATTTTGTCATCTCCTTTCCTGCACCTGCGAGTTCCAGCGGAATCGGACCGAAACTGTAAACGGCTTTGTCACAGGTGTTGTTTACACTCAGCCTGAAGTCGCACTGTCTCGCAGTTACTGTCCCCTCTCCCAGAGACATAAATCAGAACAAACTATTCCACCCACCACGTCATTTTCCCTGCCAGGAATAAATAGCCAGGATGCGAGGTTCACTCACTGGTCACGGCTCATGGAAAATGTGCGACATATCCATTCTGATCGTTCTATCTGTGTCAGCCAGATGTGTTTTGTGGCGGTTTGATAAGCAAAGTGTGTAAGCACAAGCTTACAGAACAAGTTTTTCCGTTCAGCAGCAGTACATACATATATTGCAAGGTTGAGTGTTGTTATTGTGGTTTATATCCTGTTTACTGAAGTGGCTGTACGGTGCTGTGAAGCAGTTTCTCAGTGGGATATCTCATCTCGTCAGGAGAGGAATCAATTTGGCAAAGATATATTGATTTTTGGGTTTCTTTCAAGTTCTTTCTAGTTTCAACCCTCTTAGTATTTTTTCGTTGGCTTAAAACTGAATAATTCTATTACTGTTGGGAAAGAAGCTGCAATGTTGACATTACAGTAGAGAAAACTAGTAAATTAACCGATCGGAACAATTACTTGGATGGTTTTTAAGAAAGGGGCAATGTACACTAAGCTGCATGTTATTGCAAAATATACTCAGACAAGGTAATAAATGATCCCAACACACAGTAAAGACATGGACATGAAATACTGTCCTCCATATCTTGATATAAAATAAAAAATGTCCATTAGTGTACAAAATTATTGGCCTAGCAGTAATATTACAGTAATATTAAAGTTGATTTAATGGAAGTAGCATTTTTCCTTCCATATTGTGACATACATCAGAGTGAAACATTATCGAATAATAAAAAAATGTAGGGTGCAGACATGGATCTATCCATCAGTTGCTGATTGAATGGAGAAATATCTGAATGCGAGCTTGCAGTCAATTGTAAAAAAAAGAAAAAGAAGAAAAAAGCGGACTAAATGATTGGAGAAGTCCTGCATACATCACCAAAGAGAAGTCTGTCATTCTAAAAGAAGACTGAGTTATGACATTTGGATTAAAAATTGCAAAATGCAAAATGATAAATTGTTCAAAATAAGCTTTTTAAGATGCATTTAGAATAGAAAATGCATAGGGTGAATTGTTGGCTTTCATTTCAAGTATTTCATTTTCACTACAAATTGATAATTGAAATGCAAGATGGTGCCATTTGCATTTGTATGAAACGAGAGAGAGTGAGTCCGTAGTGTAATATGAGACATGAGATGTGACAATTACCCAAGTGAGCAGACTAATATACAGTTGCCATGGATGATGTTGAATATTAGGAAATATAGAGGTAAATGGATAGCCCTGTTGCTTTAATGAACGGCCTCTCTCTCTCTTTCTTCCATTCTGTGTGTCCACAGCTCACCCTCCGCTGCCTGAGGCCAAGGGTTACCCCAGCCCGGAGGTGATTCGGGAGTCCAGCAGCACCACTGGCATGGTTGTAGGCATCGTCGCGGCCGCTGCCCTCTGCATTCTTATCCTGCTCTATGCCATGTACAAATACCGAAACCGCGACGAGGGCTCATACCATGTGGACGAGAGCCGTAACTATATTAGTAATTCTGCCACGCAGCCCAATGGAGCCGCTGTCAAAGAAAAGCCCATTGGCGTGCCCAAAAATAAAAAAGATAAAAAGAACAAGGACAAGGAGTACTACGTCTGATCTCACAGACTTTCTCCCCCCCTACCCCCTTACAACCCACCCACGGATCCTGTGCTTCGAACTCACGCAAAAGGGGAGGGGAGATCCACCTGTGTATAGTAATTGAGAAAAAAAAAAATCGAAAAGACAAAGTCTTAGTTTGAACTAAGGCACAATATACTGTTACTAACAACGACAAAACATACTTTATAACCAAGCACACCAGAACTTTACTGAAAAGTGTGTACAAAATGAAATGGTACTGTGCAAGAAGACTCCACATAGTCACTCCAGCTGTGGATCGCTGAGACACAGGGCCGCTGGTTAGAATTAAGTGTATTTCATATTATGTTGCCTGTATATGTGTTGCCGGAACATTTTCCCTCTAAAAGCCAGAAAAACCATCTGCAACAATCCAAACAGACATTCACCGATGGGACGGATGGAAAAGGAATGAAGGACTTACAAATGAGATGCTACCTATGATTGTTAAATCAGCCAAAGTACTTGACTCCCTTTTCTGATGGCAGTATTGCACGTTTGGATGAGAAAAGACCGCTCCTTAGCAGGATCCGAACTGATTTCCATTCGGTGGACAGAACCTTAAGGTGTCAGAGAATTGTGGAGGCCTTAAATATCAATCCACGTCTAAAGGTTGTTGGATTTTCTTCTGTTTGTATGTTTGTCAAAACGACGACAGATGACGCTGATGATGACGAGGAACACCGGGGCCATTTGGGATAGATTGAGGAAAAACTCCATGCACGTAAAGTATCTTATTACATGTTTATATACGGTGCAAAGACTATCTGTGTGCTCTCTGGACTGTGGCTGAAGTGGTGTTTTATAGCCTGTTATATAGATGATGCCAACTACAGTATACCTGCTCTTCAAACTTTTTTTTTTTTTTTTTTTTTAGAAAAAACCAAGGCGAAAACAAATGAAAAACAGAAAATTAAATGTTAATGTGTTGCTATAGCGATAGAACCGTTTCTGCCATTAGCTAAACAGATTTTATTTTCCCTCCTTTATGTGCATCTCCAACATCTGTTATTTTTGACATACTCCTTTCTTTTTTGTTAATTTTTTAACTTTTTTTATTTTATTTGCTGTTGTGTCAACATTAAAAGACAAGAGTATGAGTATAGGTTTTGGAAAGCAAACAGACATATGGAAAATAAGATTTTGGACTGTTTAAGCAATATCCTTTTGCTTGTCTTAGTGACCAAACAAATTATGCATGGTATTTAGGACTCCAAGTCTACCGAGAGACAATATCATAATCTCAAAAAGTAACAAATGAATTCAGCCCCCCCCCCAAAACTGAGTATTGGATTATAGCAAAAAAAGCACAAAGATAGAGAAAACAACCCTTCAAAAGTGTTTGCAAACATTCTCCTCTCTGCTATCTTGTACTGTGTGGAATGTACAAGAGGTATAAACTATATGACATTCTGAATAAAATGTTGCTTTTTGTTTTTGTGTGTTTTTTTTGTTTTTTTTTTGTGTACAATTTTTCTATAATACCTTCTTTTGTTTTTATTGTGACAATTCTTTGATGACCTCAAAGTGAAGATTTATTATGAAAAAATAGTTTTGAAAAATCAAATGAATAAATAAAATATTAAGACCTATGAAAACATTTGTTCTTTGTTTCTTTATAATGTCTTTGTAAAACACATTACAATGATTTAGAGAATGCCATGTTGTTGTTGTTGTTTTTTTGTTTGTTTTTTGTTAAAAACATTAATATATCTTAAGAAATGAGCTTTGTCATGTCAACGGTACAAGAAAATACTTTGCTGAATTTTTATCTTTAAATTAGGGATGCACAATATATCAGCCACCATATCAGTATTAGCCGATATATGATCATTTTTAATGTTATCGACCTGATAAGAAAACTTGGCAGATATATTAAAACCGATAAATAATGATATTTTCTTCAGCTGAGACACTTCAGATGCGCACTGTTCAACATGATGGTTTTGAATTGCTTGAAATGATTGGAATCACTTCGAAAAGGAAAATACATAAGTGCAACGCAAGTCTGTCATATAAGCTACATAAAATTATAATGAAAACATTACAGTAAAACAATGATGTGAATTCTTTGTACGCCCATGTTTTAACACATTAACGGGAAGAGTGCATCCACGACGGAGTTACACCTTCATGACTACGAGTTTGCTTTAGCCTTTTGTTTTGTTAAGTTAAATAAACCCACTAGCAATGTTCTTCAGTTTACCGGTGTTTATTCAGCACATGCACCTTAAACACCAATGCACAACATTAATAACTATGATAATGAGAACTAGCCTAGAAATCTAGACGCACCCTAGCGGCAGCAAAATGGAGTTAAGTTTTTCTTTGAGAAAAGAGCATAGAACAGCACTTAAGTCATTCTTAAAAAAAAGGAAGCTGTGTTCGTAGTTTTGCCGGCCAGATATGGCAAAAGTTGAATCTATCAACAAGCGCCGCTGTTGGGAAAACGCTCTGGTTGGTTGAAGCGCTGTCCTATAGGGATCTCCCAGTCACGTGACCCCTAGCCGCGTGTCAGCCATTTTGACGGAATACTTCAGCCAGAGCCCGTCTACGGCAGGCGGGAAGGAAGTCGACCGGAAGTTGAAGCCGGCCGCGTGCCACCATCTTGTAGCAGAACTTCACCTGCAGTTAGCATTCCATTGACTCCCATTCATTTTGGCGTCACTTTGACAGCGAATAACTTTACATCTGAGGCGTTTGAAGACTCCATTTGTCCATTATTTATTTCTAAAGAAACAAGACAATGTATAAAATGCTCCATTACCTTGTAGCTTATGTTATGGCCCCGTAGAAGCAGTTTTTGTAAAAGTAGGCTAACGATTGCGTCATAACCACGCGACTCTCTGTCGCACAGTAGAGAGATTACCGTATGGACGGGAGGAGAAGCTCGCGGGCAATCGGGGGGACGTGGAGGCAAAATGACAATATAATTAATCAGAATACCTAGCAAAAGTTGCTCCTGCTCCAAGCTCATGTACAGCTCCTACTCACACTCTCCGTCTCTGCAAGATTCGGAAGGGAATGATTCAGATTTCTCTTGGCACAGCTACTAGAAGACAGACGGGTTGCTCACGTGGTCCGTGTAACGCTTTGCTCGGTTTGAGTCTGCGCGTCAGGAAAGGAAGTGCTAAGAAATCGCTAAAAATGGGCTTCACTTGTCTCAATTGAGATCCAATGAGATGGCTCTGTCCACTTCTTATACTGTCTATGGTCTACGGAGAGCCTGCCCACTCCCTATTAAGTCCTATTGTACCGAATTTTGGTTGTAGTTCCACCAGAGTTCCACTGGGGGCGATCGCCATGAGTGCAAAATGAATGGGAGTCAATGGGGCTAGACGGCTAAATTTGTCTCTTTCACCCGATTGCCGTTGAGAAATCTCAGATCTGATTGTAGATTTTGCAAGTTCAACATGGGTTTTAGGTCGAAAGTTGAATGAACGAGTACTTATGTCCTTTTGATTTCTTACAGGCTGAGTTGTTGTTGCCCATAACACGCTAGCATTCTGCTAATGAACGCTGATTGGTCAGTGAAGGACTGATTACGACCAGAGATACCGCTTGATGGCATCGTGTCATCCGCAGCGGGACCAGAAACAAACAAAACAAAAACTCTTCTAGCACGTGTGTTTACCTGTGTCAGCTGTGTTGTCGATGCCTCGAGTGAAAAGAAAGTGCAGAGCGCGAACGCACCAAAGTGACTGAAGGATTGCCGTGAAGCAGTATTTCTGGTCGTACATGTGAATGACGTCATTGACACTTTAAAAGACTTTTTAAAGCAAATAAGTGACTCAAAAAAATCTAACACCCAGCAGTGTGTAATTTATTTGCATCTCCTTTCGAATACAACATTCAAATTACTAGACAAAAAATTATATCCTGAGAAAAGTGGATTTTTATTGGTATAGCGCCATAGACCTCCATTCATTCTGCACTCGTCCTGTGAGCGCCCTCATATGGAATCAGAGAGGAACTGCAACCAGTTCAGAAGCCGGAAGTGTAGTGAGAGTGAAACTTCTCGCCATATTAGACATTCTCTGCTTCAGCGCACCTACACACCAGGCGGGAAGGAAGTCGACCGGAAGTTGAAGCCGGCCGCGTGCCACCATCTTGTAGCAGAACTTCACCTGCAGTTAGCATCCCATTGACTCCCATTCATTTTGGCGTCACTTTGACAGCGAATAACTTTACATCTGAGGCGTTTGAAGACTCCATTTGTTCATTATTTATTTCTAAAGAAACACGACAATGTATAAAATGCTCCATTACCTTGTAGCTTATGTTATGGCCCCGTAGAAGCAGTTTTTGTAAAAGTAGGCTAACGATTGCGTCATAACCACGCGACTCTCTGTCGCACAGTAGAGAGACTACCGTATGGACGGGAGGAGAAGCTCGCGGGCAATCGGGGGGACGTGGAGGCAAAATGACAATATAATTAATCAGAATACCTAGCAAAAGTTGCTCCTGCTCCAAGCTCATGTACAGCTCCTACTCACACTCTCCGTCTCTGCAAGATTCGGAAGGGAATGATTCAGATTTCTCTTGGCACAGCTACTAGAAGACAGACGGGTTGCTCACGTGGTCCGTGTAACGCTTTGCTCGGTTTGAGTCTGCGCGTCAGGAAAGGAAGTGCTAAGAAATCGCTAAAAATGGGCTTCACTTGTCTCAATTGAGATCCAATGAGATGGCTCTGTCCACTTCTTATACTGTCTATGCTACATACATGAGAATGCGGATTATCACATGTTTTATGGCTGCGAATTGATTAAAATAATGAATAATGGTCACTGTATTAATTATCTTGAGCCTGCTGAAATGTTCCTACAAATATATTTTCTTTCCAACTGTGCAATCTGAATAAAAATAGGCTAAATATATTTATCCACTAAGCTGCAGCTCATCTTCCCATTAACAGTTTTTTTTTCTCTTTCTGACATTTCATACCTGTTGGGTTTACATTTTTTAATTAAATTGACTATAAAAAAAGATTGCTTGTGTGTGCTGGTGTTTATTCCAGTCTTTTAAAATAGTTGAATGAATGAATGGTGCCTGTAACGATGTTAAATAAGCTAGGCTTATAATGTACACAGGGTAGAGGAGAATTACAGTAAACTACTTTGAATAGTATAGCATTTTGGGCTTAAACATGTAAACAGTGAAAAGATTGACATTGAAAAATGACACAGAATGATACATGTCTCTGTGCACAAGCGTAGTAACGAACTTCCGCTGACGCCAGAAGTCGGCATATCTGTTTCCGGTCTACTTGCGCGTCGCCCAAAATGTCGATTTCGTGCAGCGAAATTGAAGCTCAAATGGCTGTTAGCGACTTGAATCAGAGCAAAGTGGCACACAGCAGTGCTCCTTATACGTACCCATGTTAACAGGCTAGAGCTTTAACACTGCACGCGGTTGCAGTCGATCCGTTCCAGGTGCGGCAAGTATACAGCATACAGCAGTGCAGAGATCGTTTCCTCACCGAGTCTATTTCTGCTGTGCTGCAAACGCTGAATTAAAGTGACAGCGCATGTTTCGTGGTCAAAATGAACAAAGATTGACCTGAAAATGTAGTAATGTCACCATAAATGCGTTTAATTAAATAATTTGTAGTAATCTCACCATAAATGCATTTAATTCTATAGGCCTACTACTATTTTTCACAGTCATCTTTTTACTTTTACAAGACCGGGGTAAAGCAAGGTAAACTACAATTTACTTCAACAAGGCGACATAATGAACAACACTCGTCTCATTCGTGGAGGTGGAAAAACAAGTTCTTTGTGACATGCAAGATTTATTTTATTAAAATTTAAATGGAAAAGAAAAGGCATGAGAGTCGGCTGTTTTTGTCAATTTACAGTTAAATATTTGACCACTTGCTTGAGCAACTTAAGTAATGCATGGAATAATAGCCCTACGTTGTTTAAATTGTGCTTAAACGTGCATGCGTCCAAGTTGCAGCGTAACTTCTGGATTTTAAATAAAAATAGTAAGTGTTTGTGGTACAGCCGTGAATCAGTTATTCACTGCAAACGCATCATATGTGAAGCACTATACTATAGCGCGTGCTGCTCCTGCACAGCACACACACACACACACACACGGAGTATGTGAAACGGCCGTTAGATCCACCTACAGTTCTTAGAAACTTAGATGTGTCACGCACATTATATCTCTTTATTTCGTACAACAGCAGCACTCATCTTGTTTGTTTATAGCGGATGCCGATGAAGACAGTCGTAAACCGGAAACTGATATGCCGACTTCTGACAATAGCGGAAGTTCGTCGCGACGCTTGTGCACATAGCCTATTGCGTGCAGAGGGAATCTGAAAGACAGCAGTTTATCCCGCCCCTCGGATTGAGCCGTGTCTATGGTGAGTTGCCAGACCCAACATCTTGATGTAGGTCTGGCTTGCCAGGCTAAATGAGAACACTATTGTAATAAAACATTGTGAATTCTTTAGGTTTAGTTGCCATGTTTCAGCGCATTGTTATGGGAAAGAGCACATCCACGACAGGAGTTTTTTCGCCTTTTCTACATATGAAAACACTAAGGGAAGCAGGTTGAGGGGGTGTCAAGAAGACGGAAAATATATCTGCAAGCAGCCATTAAGGGGCCAAGCACAAAGAAGGCACGATAAGTCATGCCAACATGGCTGGGAGAATCAGACCAGCTGCAGCAATGAGCAATTTAAGACATATTAAGTTGATTATAGGCAAAATGGCTGAAAAATCATAAATACAGTCACTATTAATAGCTTTCAACCATTAGGTGGCGCTGTGACCAAATTGATGTGATGTAGTCGAAGTAAGGTGACAATGACACATGCAAAGTTTAATGTCAATATGCCAAAGCATTGCAGAGATGCAGCCACAGAGTTGATTTGGCATCATGCCATCAACTTTGTTGATGTGGTATACGAAAACGGTTTTGTCGATCAACACAAAATCCCTAACTTTTTCCGCCATGGTCTGAAGATGATATGATTCGATTTTGGTGAATATCGGACCAAAAGTCTAGGAAGAGTTCGAAAAAGTAGATTTCTGAAGAAAATATAAATGGCGGACAGGAAGTTTGGTTGCCTATGCCAAAATTTGTCTCTATGTCCTTGTTATGATACTAGGAATCTATTAAGAACAGGTACATTACAATAGGCTGATTTAATCAAAAGTTATTAGCATTTTTTGATATTTCCGCCACAAGGTGGTGCTGCCGTAAAAAGTTTTGAGTACCTTCAGGGCATGGTCCTGAAGACACATACTGAGTTTTGTAACGGCACGCCAATGCGTTCGTAAAAATAAGGCAATTTACGACCAAATTTAAAATGGCCGACTCCCAACATGGTCGTTATGGGAAAATTGGGTATTGTTCAACTCTGCATGCTGCACCACATCTAAAGAGACCAGTTTTTGGCCAAACCGTTCAGAAGTTATATAATTTATCAACAATATGGTTTAATTAAAATCATTTCATTATTGTCCGTGCGGAGGCTATTCCATTTTATTTATCCATTGCATATGCATACTTTATACGCAAGTAATGTTGTCCAGTGACTTTTTTGAATTATTGAGATATTATTTTATTTATTTGTAAGACAGTAGAATTTATATAGCCTATATATATAATTTAAAAAAAATAATGATATAAGTAAAGTTGGTCATAGTGTAAAATTAATTATACATCTTACACTGGTTCAAATAGGCTTCTGTACAGTATATGTTTGATTTATGTTGTCGTGCTTGGGACATGGATTTTAATGGTGAGACTTTTGTTTTTGTAATCAGGCTCTCAAAAATGATAAAAAAAATCAGATTTAGATTTATCGACCAATATATCGGTTATCTGCTTTCAAATATAAAGAATTATTGGTTATCGGTATGGACCAAAATTTTCATTTCAGTGCATCCCTATTTTAAATTTGCAGTGTGTAAATTTTAGCACCATCTAGTGGTAGGGAGGTTGCGAATTGCAACCAACAGAAGTTATGGTGGCCGACAGGAAGAGATGTCGTCGTCTGAGACAGCAGAGAGTAGCCAGTTAAGCAATGAGGTTTCTTCACAAAGATAAAGTAAGAAATTATGTTAACTTAATTATTCAGTAAAACTATATGTTATTGCAAATATTATTGTTACTTGTTCATCATTGTGTAGTTGTTATGTATATTATATTGCATTTCTGTCAACAGATCCTCCTAAATATTACACAATGCACCTTTAAATCTCCACTTGCATCAGAAATATTACCTTTTCTGAGCATCGGCTCTTTTTGTTTCATTTATTTGTTTCTTTCACTATAATGTCCTGTTAATACAAAAACTGTGCTTCTTTATGGTTCACACATAAAAAAAAATCTCCCAGGGGGCCTTAAGCGGCCAGTCATTCTGTGTTCAGATATTGAATGAAGCCATCGATCCAGCATAACAAAGAAAACACATAGTTCTGTTCCTTCTGTATCAAAGAACAAGATGTCATGATAAAGCTCTGGCTGAGGTGGTCTGCGCTGAGACTCGGACATGGCGGTGGACAGTTCAGAATACCGCCTCTCTTTAATTTCCCGCACTGGAGGAGGCTACGGAACAGCTGGTGTGAAATAACTACCCCTACAGGGAGGCATGCGCTGTAATTTATGATTCATGAATTATTCACACCCGCCATAGACTTTTCATCAGGCCTCATTTCAACACACTTTGCAGAGGGAGTGTGGGAGGGAGGGGCAGCTGGGCTGGAGGTTTGTCACGGCCGGCCTTGAGAAAACCTCTGTGATGCATTTATTTAATTGTGATAATCAAAGTTGGGGAGTTGGGGGGGGGGATGTGGAAGAATATTCTATCATAAGAAGAATTGATACTAGTAATATGTTGCGTTGAGCTTCAAAAATGATCACGTGGTTTTAAAATTGGATGAAATATGAAAAAGACCGCATCTCTTTCAGTACTGACTTCATTTATCATGAGGCTTCACCTTGAAGGTGCTTTATGATTGATTTTGTGTCATAGCACCTTGAATTTAACATCCTGTTCTGTTGTCCTCAACTTGATGTTTTTCTCACTATCTAAAATCGACCTGGCATATGAACATGATTTAAGCAGTTAGAAATTCATTACCGTTCTGTAAATGGTGGCATATAAAAAAACTATTTTGGTGGGATTATAGTTTAATGAATGGCTCTCATTACCTGGGTCTAAAAATATATTTAATTAAACCAAGATATTCCTTAAAATGTAGAGGCAGTTTCCCATATGTTTCAGTTACATAAATGGACTTGAATGAATTTTTCATTATGTAAAAATAACATGAAACATGAAAAATTACTGAATTCATCTTCTTGGAAACATTCATTACTCATATTTGAGTGCATAAGCCATTCCAAAAGTTAAACCAAATATCTTTTTCCATTTTCATATAATTTATTTATAATATGGAAATGTACTATCCTTTGTACATAGTGTTTATATTTCCCATTTGTCAGGGAAATGTGTCTTTTTTTTACACTGTACAATTTTTTATGGTTTTAAAAACAATTAAAATATGAATATAAGATGATTTACAGAATACCCGACTAGTAAAGAATACTATTATCACTCACTAAAAATAATGACATATGTAAATGAGTGTGAGAAAATGGCTGAAGGGCTGAGCGGATGCAGAAGCTTCTTGATGTGGTTCTCATTCGGATAAGGGCTAAAGCAAAGGCATTCTTCAGAATACACACATCAATATTTAATAAACCTGATGATGGACTTATATAACAGATGGATCTTTATTCTTTCAGATCTGTGAGTAGGCAAATTCCCCAGAGCCCCAAAAAAATTCAGAAAACGCACCTTGAATTGTACTTGCTCTTTTTTTTACACAGGTAATTTTCTAACAGTATCTGCTTTTGTGAATATAAATCAACGACAGATATTCTTGACCAGCTCTTGCTGACTCAAAATGGTTGAAAAAAGCGTGATTAAGTCTCATCACACCACTGTCTTTGTGCTGAGCTGTCATTTCAGCTCATAACACTGTTCCAAACACTCCCACTCCTGCCTGTGTTCAGAGCACATTACTACGTCACTGTAGTAGCCCTTGTTAATGCAATGATAACAGAGTTACTCACAGTTTTTCCTCAATCGGTTTGGCTCAGTTCTCAAATGAGAATTTTTTTCAAAACAAGTTCAGATCCCTAAACAATTAGCTTCTTGTTCACACCAGATTTGAATTTCTCATTAAGCATGTGTTTTGGCATATATGTGCAAAAGAGTTAGGGATGCACCGATATGAAGATTTTAGCCGTTACCGATAATTAGGGATGCACCGATACCAATACCAGTATCGAGCCCGATACTGTGCTTGTGTAATAGGGCTGGGCGATTTTGGCCTCATTTGAGCCCCGCTCTAGTCTGGCTATCACCAGACCAAGCTCAATCTTTTAAGATTGAACATTGGTCTGGGGAGTTGGATAGTCCTACAACCAATCAGACCAACGATCCGGGTGACGTACTTTGCAGAGCGACACGAAAACTCCAGGCAGGAAACTCGTCAACAAACATGTTGGTTTGTAACATTGATCAGCGGTTTGCAGAATCAGCAATGGTCTTATTTCTCAAGAACAGCTATTCCAGAGCTGTATAATAAAGTGAAAACCGAGGTTATGACTAACATCAGTATTTATATTTAAGTTCAGCAATTTCACTTAAATGGCAATGAAAATAACCTATTAATTGTCATTTAAGTGAAATTACTGAACTAAATATACGAGCTTGATAAAAATTATCATTCTAGAAGAAAATTTCAGATGGCACTTAGAGGCTTTTGCATCTGAACTCTTCATATATACAGGTGCTGGTCATAAAATTAGAATATCATCAAAAAGTTGATTTATTTCAAGAATTCAACTTAACAGGTGAAACTAATATATTATATAGACTCATTACATGCAAAGTGGGATATTTCAAGCCTTTATTTGTTATAATTTTGATGATTATGGCTTACAGCTTATGAAACCCACGAAATCAAAATCCCAGAAAATTAGAATATTACATGAAATCACAGAGTAATTACACAGTAATACCATGGTCATTGAACCAGGTTTGGTTCTTTTGGCAGTGTGGGCAGGTGCAAATCCTGCTGGAAAATAAAGTCAGCATGAAGTGCTCTGAAAATGTCCTGGTAGACGGCTGCGTTGACTCTGGATTTAATAAAGCACAGTGGACCAAAATCCTCTTTTCTGATGAGAGCAAATTTTGCATCTTATTTGGAAACCAAGGTCCCAGAGTCTGGAGAAGAATGGAGAGGCACACAATCCAAGATGCTTGAAGTCCAGTGTGAAGTTTCCACAGTCTGTGTTGGTTTGGGGAGCCATGTCATCGGCTGGTGTTGGTCCACTGTGCTGTCCACTCAACGCAGCCGTCTACCAGGACATTTTCAGAGCACTTCATGCTTCCTTCATTTTCCAGCAGGATTTGCACCTGCCCACACTGCCAAAATAACCAAAACCTGGTTCAATGACCATGGTATTACTGTGTAATTACTGTGTGATTTCATGTAATATTCTAATTTTCTGGGATTTTGATTTAGTGGGTTTCATAAGCTGTAAGCCATAATCATCATAATTATAACAAATAAAGGCTTGAAATATCCCACTTTGCATATAATGAGTCTATATAATATACTGCATTAGTTTCACCTGTTAAGTTGGATTCTTGAAATAAATCAACTTTTTGATGATATTCTAATTTGATGACCAGCACCTGTATAAATGTACTGTAAACACAAGTGTTCATTTTCTTTTTGTGTACTACAGTATTGATGTTTCCAGTAAATTTTTACCTACTGTTGAAATCTGCATCTAAAAAGCTCAGTGTGATACACAAGATGGACATTCTTGTAGAGAAAGAGAAAGCACTAAGTGTCAACAAAAAGGTACATGTAATTTGTATATAAATATTTCAATGATTGACTGCAATGGTGAAAAAACATTAAACATTTTGACCAGTGTGGCTCACACGATGAAAAAACACTTTTTATTGTGGTGGCATTGGCTAATTTAAGTCCAAACCAAATATTGTTGTTGAACTCATCCTCCTGTATAGGGTGTGTTTGGGGTAGGACAAACTTTTGTCAAAACTAAGGCAGACAGGACAGGGCAGAAGGGGCATGAAAAATCCATATTGAAAAAATAATTAATTTAGCATTTTCATTTGGAGCCACTGGTGAGTCAGCGTTTCATCATGCTGTCAGAACAACAGCCAAATCTAACATGGGAATTCAGCAGGACACACAGTTGATCATAGCTCTCATTTAACATGCTTTTTGTTAATTTGGTACAATGCCAGGGGCAGGGTTTGACCTGTGGGACTGCTGTGAATAGTGAAGTGTTATTTTATAAGTCATTTTTTACACTCACAGCAAACATGGATGGGCCTGGCCTGCCTCAGATTTCCAAAAATGTTGAATGAGTGGAAATAGGCCTAACAAAAAACTTTTTTTTTTTTTCAGAACGATTGACCGATTCGAGATTTAAAAATGTTTTATGTTCAATTAGTCAACTTAAAAGCGTAACTACAATATGTTTCGAATAACATACTCTTTATTAACCATCTGGTTAAAAAAAAAGTTGTATTCCAAGTGCACCACACCTGAAGTGATCAACATGGTGTAAATGTCAAATGACTTATTTGTTAAATATCTTTGCAGAAAATATGCATGAAATATGAAGGCAAATAATGAACAAACTTATCTTTAAACATATGTTATATGCTCAGAAATAATATAGGCTAAAATAAGAAAAATGCTAAACATTTCTAGCCAAAAAAGCAGACTATGAACCGGTTTCACAGACAGGATTTACAGATTAATCCAGGATTAGGCCTAGTTCAATTAGGTAATTTAAGTATTTTTTATAAACGTGCCTTAGGAAAAAAACATTACTGCTGTGCATCTTTCTTGAGACAAAACAATGACACTGACATATGTTAGGATCTGTCAGTGCAAGTTGCTTTTAGCTAAAACAGCTTAAACATGCATTATTCATGGCTAGTTCCGGTCCTTGATTCTGATTGGTTGAGCCGCGTTCGAAGCATTGTAAATTACTCAACAAACATACACCTGTGACCGCATTACATTAGTTTTACTGCGCAACTGCTGTTTGTGATTCTTTGTTGCTTGATCAACAGGCAATTGTGGGTCTTGCCCAAGCATTAAGAAATATGGGGATTCACCTGTAGACTGGTGTGGAGTAGTGTTATAAGAGAAAACCACTTGAGGGAGATATGCTGCCCAGTTCTTCTTCTTGCAAGAAGGCAGAGTACGCAGCAGATTGTGCAGTGTGCAATTAAATCGCTCGCATTGACCATTTCCAGTAGGATGGGCTGGGGTGGTCCGACTCCGTTCAATGCCATACAATGCACACAACTGTTTAATAAGGTTGCTTTCGAAATTCCTCCCCTGGTCCGAGTGGATGCGACTGGGCACGCCAAACTTGTAGAACGACTCATTATCTAACACCTTTGCCACCGTAGATGCTCTCTGGTCACGAGTAGGCACGGCCTGGGTGTATTTGGAAAACACATCTGTTAGAACAAGAACATTCTCCATTCCATTCTGTGATGGCTCAAAGTGAAGTCGATGGCCAGAATTTGATTAGGCCTTGAAGCCAACAAATGACCCATATATGTCTGCACTCGTGGGAAGACATCCTTAGCAACAGTACAGCGTTCACATTGCTGGCACCAACGCTTCACATCCTCACACATACCTGGCCAGAAACACCTTTGCCTCACCAGCTCTGTTGTACGCTCCTCTCCCTGATGGCCATGCTCATCATGAAGCTGCTGCATCACCATAGTCTTTAAAGATGTCGGGAGCAACAGCTGAAGAAAGGCCTCACCGCCCTGGGGATGGTAACACTGACGGTACACTACTCCATCCTTCACCTGTAATCGTTTCCACTGTTTCAGGAGTTTACCTACATCTGCACACAACCCCTGCTGCTCTTCATGTGAAGGATATTTCCCGCTTCTCCATAACTATTTGGCCTTCAAGCCTTCTTGTTGTAGACGCTGCAGGACCACCTCCAGCCGTTGCAAATGCTCAGACACTGTGGAAGAGAAGACAATAACATCGTCCAGATAAAGCAACAATGATTGAAAATGTTGCGAGCCAAACATACGCTCCATCAGTCTCTGAAATGTGCTAGGTGCATTGCACAGGCCGAAGGCCATCCTATTCCACTCATATAACCCAAAAGGTGTGCAGAAGGCAGTCTTCATCCTGTCCTTTTCAGCCACAGGGACTTGATTGTAGCCACTAGCAAGATCCATTGTAGTGAACCACCTGGCACCTGCAAGAGCATCCAAGGATTCCTCAATTCTTGGTAATGGAAACAAATCTTTTCTGGTCTTACAGTTAAGTTGACGATAGTCAACACACATTCGCAGGCTACCATCCTTTTTCTTAACCAGGACAATGGGAGAAGCATAAGGGCTGCTACTTTCTCTTATAATTTGAGTTTCCAGCAACTGATTAATAGGATCCTTAACGGCTTCATATTCTGAGGGAGGAATGAGTCTATAACGCTGCCTAACAGGAACCTCAATCAAAGGAATGTCATGTGTTAAAGTAGTACAGCCCAGATCGCCATCATGTGCTGAAAACACAGAAGAGTACTTGGATAGTAAAGCCCTGACTTGACACTGTTCTTCAGGGGTCATCGGAGACAGATCAACGGAATCTATCTTGTCTTGTAGAGAACCTACAGTCATCTGGGAAGAAACAGTGGCCTGCACACTCAAGGGGACATCCTCTACACCAGGGGGTAAACTCACCACAGTTACTGGACTAATAGTACCAAGAACAGTTCATGCATAAAGGTTAACATCCACTACTCCCACATTAATGACTGGAACATAAACCTGGCCACGAACTACCTTAACAATGGCAGGGGAGGTCAAAAGACCAGCTGCTAGCCCACCACTCGAAGGCTCAAATACTACAGTCAATCCAGTATGTTGCTGAGAACAAGTAGCAGGAATAAACTTCATGGTGCCACCTGGTACACAGATACACCTGCCCCCTCGAACCCGAACACGGGCTGAAGAATCTAAAGGGGCATTAACTTGGGCTTGATGGCACTTCTGTAAGGCTTGTTGCCAAGAATTAGGGGCATGCTGCACTAAAGCGGTTTCAAAGAGAGTCTGTCCATACTGTCCAAACAAATTGTGATAACATTCTCGAATAACATTCATGCCCAAAATACTGGAGACCTGAGTAGGAGTACCTGGAGAATCTTTAACTATGAGCACGCCACGTTTAGGAATCACTTTAGCAAAGACTTCAACATCCAGCTCTAAATAGCCTATACATGGGATATCTAGGCCATTGGCAGCCTTAAGCTGCAACCAATGACAGGAGTGAAGTTTTTCCAAACCCCACGGCTCAAAGTTCTGCAAATAAAAACTTTCAGTCACCGTCAACACCATTGAGCCGGTGTCTAACAAACAGGGAACTAACACCCCACCCACACTAACAGGCATGGTGATAATAAAGGGGCCATGTGCTCTACATCAGGAAAAACAGCATCTGAGCCAAACACATAGCCTTCTGCACTGTGGCTCGGGAGCACAGAAGGTTCTAGTTTTCCTGAAAGGTAACAGAGGGCTGGGACCTTGGCACTACTGGCTGAGGGTGACGTGAGGGAGAGGGATTAACTCTCGATGACAAACTTTGAGAACTACATTCACGGGCAAAATGGCCATTACTTTTGACATTAAGCCAAGAAGGGCATGTGAAAATTCCTGGAGCGTCTCCCCCTCTAGTTGTCGTCGAGAGAAGAAATTCTCCTGCAAAACAATATATGAATCCGGGCAGCCATACAGCTCAGTAAGTATCTGAATAACTTTATCTGGGTCTTCCCGGTCTTCACTAGGCCTAAATTTTATTTCTTCCCTAGCTTCCCCCTCTAAGTGGTCATACAGAAAGTGCGCTTTATCAAAAATGGATGAGTGGCGAACACGCATACTGGCCTTTACTTCCTCTAGCCAATCAGCCAAAGAAATTCCGGTGCAGCCCCTAAAAACAGGACATTTCCTCTCCCTAGGAACATAAATCAACCTTTCCGTCACTACTGAATTACCGTTGGAGGAAGATCTCGGGCCCATGTCCAACCCCACCCCCCTATGATTAAACTCAGAGGGCGCAACACTCGGACTTGCCTGAACCTCCAAACGTTCTTGCCGCAGGTGTTCATTATCAGCCTTAAGTTGGGCTACCAAGTCTCGCAATTGCTGCACCTCATCCTCCATAGTGACAATCTAAGTGACAGACAAAAACACAGGAGAGGAAAGTACAAAACAATATTCTAATGCGCTAGCTACTGTTCCAAAAAAATAAAAAAATAAATTGGTATCACAAACAAAAGTAACAGTCATGTCTCTGCTTCGCACACAAAATGAAATCCTGCCGACTATACGCCAAAATTGTAACCTTTGGCTAAATATAAAAAACCCCGACTACGCCACCTAGGTTACTGCTCCACCTAGGAAAGTAAAAATAATAAAAATACCCCAAAAAGAGAGTTTAAGCAAAAAGAATTACAACAAAAAGGACCCTGCTGATTCGAATTGCATCAAAGACAGAGACGTGACTTTCCAAAAGTATACAAAATGTATTTCCCACAAGGAGAATCATTCATTTAAAACATCCTAAAAATAGATCTCATACAAATTACCAATTAAATACCCACAGTTAATAAGAGACCATAATAAACTCACTTTAACAGAAAGGGACAAACCACACAGCAAATCAGTGAACAAAGTTTCTTAAAACAAGTGATAAACAAAATAAAAATAAAGGTTTCTTACCTCGTAGGAAAAACGTAGGAAATTCTTAAGCTATAATGAACTTGATGCTACCCGCGCTCGCCACTTCACGCACACACACATTCCTGATGACAAATATAGACTGTAATCTGCGACTGAGAAAAGGGCAATACGGAAAACAACTCACCAGAGAGGGCAACACAAATCGAAATGAGTAGCCTGTTACTACACACAGCACAGAGAAGGATGACAATGCCCCACTTAAACAGGCTTTTTATCACGCCACTAAAACCTGACGCACCTCTATGATTGCCGCACAGGTGTACTCAATGTCAAGCTGCGGTTCAACGCCAATGGGCGTGTCTTACCATTTGAAATATATGCAAACATTAAAAGTTACCTACTTCCAATGAGCCAAACCGAAAATTACAGATTCTCAACCTGTTACATAGAGATGGAACTTGTCACCACGTACAAACCACTGAAATCGGTTGATAAATGTTGAGAAAAACCGCAGCTCACCCGTTTACTTGCATTTGTTTACAGCGCAGTCTTGCCCTCAGCAATATGGCAGACGCAATTTTTACCATTATAAGGTTTTTGTTTACACACGGCAGGCACACATTTATGTTCAAACAACATGTAAAAGTGAATGTTCCATAATAGGTCCGCTTTTAAGTTAATTGTCACTTTCATTCTGTGTTTCTGCATGTTGATATCACATAGGACTGACAAATATTAGCAATAACCGTCTTTAAAAAGTTTCCTAAAGTTTTGCAGCAAAAGCACAGAATACAGACATAAACGTGTCTGTAGCCTATAAAAACCACATGATTTAAATTAAAGGGTGAAATTGGCTTTATCTGTTGTTCACAATTATGTTTTTAATCACCACTACATGTGAGATGCTGATAATAGGTTGGACAGAATGGTTATATTAACTACAGAAGTGCTAGTACATTACATCATTAACCAGATGAACAAACTATCAATATCAAATTTAAACTCACTCATACCGCCTGGTGTGTCTAGAGCGTGTGTGTGTGTGTGTGTGTGTGTGTGTGTGTGTGTGTGTGTGTTAGCTTTTTGGAATCAGAACTAGCCTTGGCAGATTTACGAATGAATCACTCTTTTGATATAATTGGTCAAACAGGTTTGCAAAAAGGCCTGAAATTGTTCACAATTGAGTTTGATTTATCTGGACAGTAGAATTGTTTGCTGTGATTCTCACACCAAAACAGCATAATTAATAAGACAGAAAATGAAAAGAGTGCTGGATGATGTGGATATTTGCCTACAATCTATTGTAGGAAACAAAACTTGTGAATAATTCTATCATTTGTGTGAAACGCTAAACATGATTTCATCAAGTAGGCTACTACATGGGATCAACATCTTTGTTGATCCTGGAACAACATTCCAATCAACCAATCAGATTTGAGGGACAAATTTACAGTTTATGTAAAGTTTAGAATTACAACCAGGGTTAGGTTCTTATACACCATTTTTATTCACCTATCATTTCCCTCTGATTTTAGGAATAACTTATGGGTATAGGTTTAGGGGTAGGGATATGGTTAGGACTAAATATTTAGACAGGAATGCTGTTCCAGGATCAACAAAATATGTTGACCCAGGAACGCCATCCAACTCAGCAAATTCAGGGCATGCATCAGAAACTCCCCTGATGTTTACAGACAAGTCATAAAACAGCTCTCTATTGAAAATGAATGGGATCATGTCACTGGAGATGTGAGCAGGGCTTGAGGCAGCAGCATCGATCTGTAACGCAGCATTAAATGGCTTCAAAAAGACATCTAAATGTATGAATTTCGTAATAACTTTGTTTTATGAAAAATGATAGAAAGCCAAAATAAAAAGGTTTTTTGCTAAAAAACAAAACTAAAAAAAAGGGACATATCTTTATCACCTCACTTGTCCAATCAAATTAGAGAACAGTATCTGTTGTAATATAGCAAACCTGGTTCAAACTATAATTGATATCCACGCACACAGGGAATACATAGTGTTAGCCTAACACTATATTTTATTCCCTGTGTGCGTGGATATCCATTATAGTTTGAACCAGGTTCGCTATACTGTTAGCTCTTTTTAAAATTCTTTGCTTATAGCTCCGTTTAGTGACTGTTATGGAACAGAGACTCAAGACAAAATGATTCTGGTAAGAAACAGATTTATTGAAACAAGTAGCGGTGAGCACCAGTGGGTGATGATAATGGAGAATGTCTTTGAATAATGATGGTGAGATATACTGAGGTCTGTGGATCTTTTGCAGATGATGAAGGAGGTAGATGCTGTGGTGAGAGATCGCTGGAGTACACACAAGGGAACGGAGAGAGGTAAGTAGCTGAGTGATGACAGGAACCAGGAAGATGATGGAGACTTTGGAGAAACTGGACAGTAGACGTTCACACTAAACATCAACCATAGACAGGGAAGTGAGTCCTTACTTAAACGAGACCAGACAATGTGTTGAGTGCTTTTGTGCTGACTGTGCTGATGATCAGATGACGTGCAGGTACGGGTGATTAGTAGCCTACTCAGGTGACAGCGATCTCTGTGATTGTGTGGTGGTGGAGCTTGGCTGATCCCTGACAGTGATGCTAGCTGTGTCCTAATTCAGGGGCTGCATCCTCCGAAGGCCGCCCCAAGTTGAAGGATCAGTCAGCATTGCCAAGTCCGAGGTTTTCCTGCCGAATTGGGCTACTTTTAAGTTGCTGCCGCGGGTAAACATTTTTTCCACTGGTTGATTTCCATCCCCGTAAGTATGACGCCCCAACACCTCAAAACATCCCTCAGACGGCCGCCCGATGGAGAAGAGCCGATGGGGTTTTTGGCCTACTTTTGTTGCACAGGCCTGGCTATACCCTACCTACCATCCTTCTTTCCCCAGGCCGCGAAGGATAGAACAAGGAACCAGCACAGCAGAAGCCAAGAGAAACGAGACCGAGAGGATGAGCTGATCAATATATTTAAGGAGGACATAAAGTTTCAGAGAGACAGAGCAGGGAGAGAATGGACAGATTGTTTTCTCTTCTTGACAGATTTGTATTGTGAATTAAAATGTATAAATTAAGCAATGCATACTTTTTTTGTAAGTTATAGTTTGTAAATGAAACAAAACATAATTTCTGTGCATTATGTAATGCAAGTTATAACTTGTAAATGTATTAAAGAAATTATTCTGTACATTTATTTTTGTCATGTCAATTAATTTGTACATTTGATACATTGTTCTATATATTTTTACCTACACTACAAGATAAGTTACAGTTAAATTAACAGTATACATAAAACAGATTGGAAGAAAAACATTTTCTGTGGACTGTTATTGAGCTGAGCAGGAGATCCTGGATATAGAGACCCCGGTAAAGCCTCTGCCAGCGGGACATCGTCTGGGATGAGTGCATATTTCCACTGTCTACCAACAGGTTTGTAGGGCTGACTCAGGCGATGGCTGCCATGTCACTAAGATGTTCTCAGAAAGAGGGAATAAAAGAAATTAACTCACATACTCAAAAATCAAACCATAAAATATTTTAACATGCAAAACCGTTCTATGAGCTAAACTCTGCAGGACAGCAGCCCTCCAGGACTGAACGTTGCCTATCCCTGATCATAGATCATATTTTTAGTGTTTATATTATATACTGTTCATATTTTTTTAACAATATCTAATATCAAAATCTAATATCCATGTGTAAAAAATCAGTTTTTCATAAAAAGTACAATATTTGCCTCTGAGATGAAGTGGAGTTGAATAACAATCTAAAATACTTCAAATTTATACTTTAATCCAGAGTAAATTTATGTCGTTACATTCCACCACTGGTTATTTGGAAAATGAAACTAACAAAATGTATTGTCATATTAACAAATTGTTGCTAGCTGTGTCCCGGGAGTTGTTCAATGGGACGGTCTGGTTTTGTCACCTAGCAAGTGACAGCAGTTGTGACAAGTGGCAGTAACATTTGTACTGGACTTTATATATAAAACTTTAGATGTGTGATGACTGGTTTTGTGATCCAGGGTCACACATAGAAATATAGTTATAACTGCCTAAAAACAAAACGGGGTTGAAAACCTATCTATGTTCACCATGGTCAATTTATGTACATAATAAATTCTAAATAGTATAAACTAGCCTTTGTAAAATCACATACTGGTAACATGTCAATATTTGAACCTTTATTGTATTATATAGTATATCCACAAGACCGAAAGTGCATATGAAGTGTGCCATTTGGAACAGGGCCTCGGTGCGTCCTTCGAAGGCCGCGTCGGCCGCGCACTTCCAAGGACGCGGCCTTCAAAGGATGTAGCCCCTGAATTGGGACACAGCTCTTATGTGAGATTTAATCTATTTACTCAGAAGCTGAGGCAATGATTTCTCGAGTTCGATAAACGTGGATACTCTCAGCAGCGAGCATGATTTATCAGAGGCTGCATCTGCTATCTGACAGCAATGACAGATAACCCTACGGACAACTGTTTACATCTGCAGCGAGAAAGGGATCATCGGAGATTTTGTTGCTTGCACAGAATCAGTAGAGCAAAGATTGTTATCACTCTGAGTGATATCAACAGAGTAATTACAAAAAGAAAGAAAGAAAGAAAATGACAGTGGGGAAATAGGGGAATATTCTCAATAGGGGAAAAAAATGTCTGGAACGGCTTTAGCAAGCACTGGTAAGATTCATTTGAACACTGGGAAGGACACAATTACATCTGTCACTCAAACACTCATTTCTGCACCTTTATGTTCCACTTTCTTGAAGAAAGAGATCCACCCTAACTATAGAGAGTGTGGTTGGGGTATAGAGGACCATTTCAAAAAGGATATATGTCACTTATTAGTGTATATCTGTTTCCATGATAATATCTGAGCCGAGTTTCACCTTTTCTTAGCTGCACCCAGCCAGATTCATCTATCAACTTCTCTGCAAGTTTTATTTCCATATTTTCATTAGCTTGTTACAGTTGTCCCAGCCACTGAATGATTGCAGTGCTCTGTCTAGGGAGGATGGAGAGTTTATGCTGAGGCGATCACTCATCTTGGGCACAGAGTCCTGAAACACTCTCTTTTTGGGTTAATTCCTTTATGTCCAACACATCACATCTGTCAAAGGCTTCCGAAATGATCTGAGTACGAAAGTAGCAAAAAATATTACCATCTTCACAAATTTTAGATATGAGAGCTGTGTAATTAACTGTGAAAGTTAAGCCCATCTCTGTATAATTATGTTCTTTGACTCATCATATGCTCAGGGCCACAAAGGCAAGCTTGTCTTATCTTTCTTCCACAGTTCTAAATACCAAAAAAAAAAATCCTTCTGAATTCCAATGAATACAAATAACAGGTCACAATGTGATGTGGTTCACCATTTTGCTGAAGTTTTCAAGAGTCTGTCAGATTATAAAAGGGAGAGAGAAAAAAAACAATTGACTTTGCTTTGCCTTACCTGTCAAAACAAGAGAAAGAATGAGAGGTTTTCTTCCTTCCTCTATCTCCTTCCTAGCTTGCTGACAGCTCTATAAATCATTATGAAATAATTGTGTGTTTTTAATTAAATGTGAGGTGGTTGCTATCAGTATGCTGAGCTTTGGCGCAGACGTTTTGTCTGCTTTTAAGGATGTGAGTGTAAGACTCATCTGTGCTCCGGTGCACAGGGTGGGGGCAATAACTCAGGCCTGGGGGGACAGCTATAGGCAGACTGGTGTAAATACTGGTCCCTGGCTCGAGGAGAAGGACCTTGGTGATGGCAGTGCCGTAATTGAATGCTCTGTGTATTGTGTTATTACAGTCTGCAGTGTCATATTTCATGCATGGCTGTGGCAGAGTGCACTGGAGTGGGGTTGACGTCCTTATCGGGGGAGAGCCGTCTCGATGGAAGTGGGGAAGCATCAGCTCATATATTTCAGCTAATGTTAAGGAACATGGTCATCTATCAGGGAATTCTTTCCAGGTATTGTATTGATGATGAACCTGGGTACTTTGCTTTTTTTTAAAGTGAGTAGATGAATTGCAAGACACACATGATCGTACATGATAAGTGAACTTTAGGATGACAAACATACATGTACTAGAATAGAGCACTGTGGGTTTTCCATTACTAACAGATTTCAGTGGTTCAGTTTCGAGCAGAAAAGACAGGTCAAGGACTGTTTTCGCTCTTTTTTGTCTATTCTTACAGGCAGGTTATTCCATCAAGTGTTACCTTGAAAGTGCTGGGTCCCTTTTGTCCCTTTTGTGTATGTGATAAAATACAAAGGAGAGAATCCAGTTTTTTTTTTCTCTCCTTTCAGTGGGTCTGGGACTAATTAGGAAGTGTTTGTGTTCAGGAAGCTGTCACTGACTAAGCTGTCATTGACTATATTTTAAATAATCCAGCCGTGTTGAACCCTGCGGTTTCCCCCATGATAATTCATTTCTTAAAATTAAAAGCATGGAGGTTTTCTAAAAAAATATTTAAGTGACCACTTGCTCCGAAAAATGTTACTCCAAAATGTATGTGAAAAATATTTGTCTGATTTTATTGGCGATTTGACACGATGAAACAAGCTTTGCCAACAGATTGAAGTCTTACCAAGTAAATAAAAGCTATACTGCATGCCTGTTGCCTAGATAGAAAGTAGCTGCCTGGGGGCATTGCCAAGATGGCTGCCAATTGAAGAAACTTAAAGGACTGCATTGCGAGTGGACTGAAATGAATGATTCATTTGTGTGATTTAAAGTGACAGTTTACCAAAAAAGAATGTAATTTACTCAACCTCAAATGTTCCAAGTTGTGCTGTTATTTATTGATTCATTATTCAGTGGAACACAAAGGGAATCTTTTGGAATCTTAACACACTTTTCTAGTTCATAGTCATCACATCTGTCATTCTGAGCAAACTATTTATTTAAAATGCAGTGCAGGATTGAATATATATGATTATTAGAATATGCCATTCAAAAGTTTGGGATTGGTAAGATTTTTTGAAAATTAGTCTCTTATGCTTACCCAAGCTGCATTTATTTAAAGGGGTCATGACATGGTTTTTGTTTTTGTTTTATTATGTTCCCTTAGGTGCAATTATAGTATTACTATAGTTTTTTGGACAAAAAACTTTTAAATTTTAGTGATTTATGACCTTTTCCCACCCTGTTTCTCATCCTCTGATTCAAACAGTCTGTTTGGGGGGTGTTTCCCCTTTAATAGTTCAGTGTTAACGCCCACTGTTATGATTGGCTAACATCATTGGCTAAAAGTAGTTTTAAGCTGAAATACCGTCGTTGTTGGGCCCAGAATAGTCGGCATGGCCTGATCTTTAAGCAAAAGTTTTCTGGCAAAGCCAGCATCATACTGCGATTTGTTCTCAAAACAGTCATCCTTGAAATGTAGAGAACACACGCTTAAATTAACACTGCCGTGACGGGGACGTCCGCAAAAAATAAACTGCATCCATTTTTCCCTGACATCTGGATCGTTCGGCAGCGTATTCAAACATTTTGTTTGTCCACAGCCAGGAACAGGACATCTGCGTGGCATCGCAATCTTCTTGTAAACAGACCCACTCGTTGCCAAGGGGGTAATCCAGCACCCGTAAAGCGTAGCTTCCCTGAGAGCCGCCATTGGTTAGCAAGCCATCACCTGCTGTTAGCATTCCATTGACTCCCATTCATTTTGGCGTCACTTTGACAGCGAATAACTTTACATCTGAGGCATTTAAAGACTCTATTTATCCATTGCTTATTTCTAAAGAAACACGACAAAAGGTTCCATTACCTTGTGTCTTACGTTATGGCCCCGTAGAAGCAGTTTTTGTAAAAATAGGCTAACGATTGCGTCATAACCACGTGACTCTCTGTCGCACAGTAGAGAAATTACCGTAGATACAGGAGGAGAAGCTTGCAGGCAATCGGAGGGACGTGGAGGCATAAAGTCAAGGGAGAAGCCCATCGAGAGTCATAAATTTGCTCCTGCTCCTAGCTCATGGACAGCTCCTACTCACGCTCTCCGTCTCTGCAAGATTCGGAAGGGAATGATTCAGATTTCTCTTGGCACACCTACTACATCTACGTTGTCAAGCTCAGTTTGAGCCTGCGCAGTAAGCTCAGCCATCAGGAAGTGAGTGCTTCTAATTGACTTCACTTTTTTCCGTTGAAGTCTATGGGGTCGCTGTGTCCATTTCTTATACTGTCTATGCTCCCTGCACGTCGACTGAACACCTGTGGGCGTGACAACAATGCGATGATGTGAAATGAGGTGTAGTTGTCTTGCGCTGGAGGCAGTCATATGCAAACGACTGGTACGTCACTTCGTACCGTGACGTCACTTCTTACCATGGATCCCCAAAGAGCTGTGGAGCTTGATTAAATAAATGCTTTGTTTATATTGGGGAGGACGTCTTAAGCTATGAAACTTGCAGGAAGTTTTAATGGTACAAAGACCTCTTATATACCAAAAGATCAAGGCAAATTTGGTTTCTCATGTCAAATTTGGTTTCCCCTTTAATAAAAAAATACAGTAAAAAACAGTAATATTGTGAAATATTATTACAATTTAAAATATTCCTTTTTTCCCCAGAAAGTTTTATTTATTTGTGTCTGCAAAGCTGAATTTTCAGTATCATTACAGTCTTCAGTGTCATGTGATCCTAATATTCTAATATGTTGATTTGCTGCTCAAGAAACATTTATGATTATTATCAATGTTGAAAACAGTTGTGTAAAAAAAAAGCTTTTGAAACACGACTATACCGTTCAACAATTAAAAAAAATAATTGTTTTTTTAAAGAAATTAAAGTCCCCCTGTAGTCAATAATTTGCATCCCTTAGAACTCATCTTTGATCACGAAAATTTCATGTTAAAATGCTATTTTTTTTTCCTGTGAAAATAATTTCTTCATGCCTTAAAATATCTTAAAAATCCATGAATATGTAAATTAGTGATTAGAAAAACTTGATTTTCACCACTGGGGGTCTTACTTTTATTCAGCAAAATTCTGTCAAAAGTGACAGTAAAGATATTTATAATGTTACAAAAGATTTCTATTTCAGAAAAATGCTGTTCTTCTGAACTTTCTATTTCGTTACTCGAAATCTGCATCTCAGACTGCGCACGACTAGTGAATTGAGTTCTCTTTCGCATCTTCTTGCACTTGAATAGACATATTCAAACACAGTTATATCAAAATGCTTGTCTTGGCAAGTATCCTTGTAAACATACAGTATATACATATATACTATATATATATGAACATATTTTGGATCCTCTTTAAGTGACAGTAGCCTAATATTCCTGCTGCTGTCTATGTATTTAATGGTAATCAAACAATAAAAGACAAAGAACAATCACTCATTGCTCTTCGGTGAATAACTTTTGTAAGTTTAATAAGGATTAATCTATGTTTCATGGCTGGTAAAAAAAATATTTTTAAGTCACCGGACATTGGCAGGAGTGGCAAAAAGTTTTATGCCCTTCTTGCGTTAGCCATTAGAAATGTCTTGCTCTCAGGAGCGTAATATCCAGCCAGTTATATTACGCTAAATGTGTTGCTGTTGAAGATAACCCTTATGATAGGATGGCTTTACCTTGGATAGTAAAAAGCAAAATGCAATTTAAAACTTCAAGCTAAACATGTAAGCTTGAAGGAGCCACATCCTATGACCTTGAGTATCGTGAATACTTAAACAGTGAGATTTTCCACCCGGAACCACAGTTACCAATCTCATTTCAAGACGGGCTGTACCATGCCAATGGCCTTGCAATCATAAACACGGCTGGATGTCGATGACATTGCCTGTCTTCCATATGATGTCCCATCTCCAAAAGCTGCTTAAGATAGACCTATTACACCACCAAAGAAAATAAAAGAATACAGTTCATGTTCACAAGATGGCATACCGGCAGGGGCTCTGTACAGTTCCGCTGTTGTCCTTTGATGAGATAGCCCTATCACTGCAGTTGGACAATTTCCAACCAGAGGACTGAATGGCAAGCTTTCCCATCAAATCACACGCTTCCAGTATTGAGGAGTGGTGATGATGCACTAGCTGGGAAGCAACAAGAGAGTGTTTACATTGCGATTGGTTCCACATCCCAGATGGTTTCATAATTATCAGAAAGAACATGTTTAAAGCCTTATGGAATTTAATCATCTTACACAATGCAATTAGTCTAGCGGGTCGTGTTTGTTATTTTCAGTAGTTTTTTAATGCTGTGTTACTGGTGCCACTGCTGCGTAGAACACTAATCATAAACGCATATCTCGTGATCTCGGCAGCGTGGAAATAGACACAAAGAGCTGGCTTCTTTTCTCTGCGGGGCAAAGAAAAAGCTTATCACTCAGACGGAAGCATGAAAGAGATGGCTAAACCAGGACACCAAGTACAACACATCATCTTCTTCTTATTGCTTGTCATTTCTTCCATCCTTCTCTTTTCATCTTTATTATTAGCACTCCTTCCAGTTCTCTTTTTATCCTCTCATCCCTCCTGCTGTACCTGACAGGTAAATTGGGGAAGTTTGCCTGAGGCTCGACCAAAGCTTATAGAAAACATGTGTAGGTGTTCTGGTGACGATAGCATGCTTTATTAAAGCCATGGCAGTGATGCCATCAGCATATAACTGATTCTGCACACTGATTAAAAGAGATACAGCGTAAGGATATTTTCATATTAATAGTTAAAAACTAATCTGTATGAAAGTTTGCAAGAACCTGCTTCCTCAGTGCCCAATGAGCTTAAAAGTGGACATCTAAATTATTTTTATTTATTTATTTGGAATGGTACATCACTAAAGATTAATTTGCTATCATTTTTAGTTTTGTCAGTTTTACTACTTTTACAGCATTTATTATTCTAGGTCAATGTTATTTCCTAAGATAATGCATATTGATTGCATGATAATTAATGCATTATGAATGAACATGAATAAACAATGGACAATGGTGTATTAAATCGCCATTATGGAATAAATGTTATGCTGCCTTATAACCAGTGCATTACCAAAATATGTGCAAAGTGGTACCAAAAATTACTGCTCACAGCAACTTTTTTGTGCTATTTTTATGCTATATATCAGGTCACCGTAATTTACCCTTAGCCACCAAGGAGAAAACTTTATTACATTTTTTTTGGTCTCTGTGAGTGGATTGTATTTTCTAACAGACCAAATAAAAATGGCAAAACATTGAGGGAGAGAGTTCCATTGATTTCTAAATCTTCATTCAGGTGTTTCACAGGTCAGAAAGTGACCTCTTCTATTTCCGCTGGCGATGGCACAGCTGAGCCTCTGGGCTGTCTGTCTACCCGAGCACTGACCCTAGAGAAGACTGCAGAGCCCTGACATTTCTCTGGATGGAATATGAATGGCAGGGTGCCAGGAAACTGTTCTAGATTATAATACCTGCACATGTGTGGATTGACAATGAAGCCTTTTGACTGAGACTTGCACTTGCACAGTCCAAATCAATGTATCCATGGATGTATACCTCAATATGTTAAAGGAATACACACAAAAATGAAAGTTATGTTATCATCATATACCAAAAGAAGAAACTATGTTGTAGGCTATTGGTTTGGAGGAACATGAGGGTGAGTTATTGATGATGTCATTTTTTTGTGTGAACTGTTCCTTTCAGAGAAAATTCAACGTTTGGAATCTAAGAGTTGTTCCAGTAAGATATTCTGTTTGAATTTTCTCTGCACTCGGCTAGTACTTATAATAGTTGGGAATTTTGCCAGTTCTGTCAAATAACTGCTTCCCCACTCATGTTATCTGTTGAGTCCACACAATGATATGCATGACTGTGTGCTACATTTGAATAAATGCTCTCACATTCTGTAGCGCAGGGGCCAGCCAGTCAAACAGATGAGAGAGACTGTTCTCATGCATTGAGTGTACCTGGCAGACTGGCATGTGGGACATCTCTACCGTCGCGGGTGATTGACTGAAGAACTACATTGACATTTTGAAAGGAGCTTGACGGATGAGAGGCCCAGACGGTCTTCACCTACCATCACAAAATAAATTGGGCTTCCTATCAGCTGTAACCTTTAAAGTGTGTATTTACCTGTGTTTGTGTGTGTTTCCTTGAAAACATAAAAAAAACAAAAAAACATCCAAGGCGCATCGGGGTGTTAAACGACAGAATCACAAGAAATGTGTGCAGGTCTCATATGCAAAACACAAACATAGTGTATTTGTAGGCAGAATTTTGAGGCGTAATAGGCGCACTCCTTTTTTTCAAATAGTATCTAACTTAATTATGCTGACTCCTAAGATAGCAAACTGCTGTTGGCCAGATTCCTGGGAAACATCACATGTATCCTTAAAAGAGAAGTCAATGACAGAATGCATTGCGACAAGACAATAAATCAAATATGGCCACATAAGAGAAATGTTCATTATAAATACATGAGAAACACTTTTGGGATTTTATGCACTGAATAGAGTCTCTGAATTCCAATGATATAATTCTACTTGTCTATAATTGTCTACTTCAAACCGTTGTCTAGATATTATTTTAATTGTGGCTATAAAAAGAAAATGGACTTTAATGATTTCAAACCATTTTAGGCAGGTTTCAATAACTAAAGGTTTTTTTTTGTTTTGTTTTTCTTAGATAGGACAACAAAGTGGGGGAGAGAGAGGAACAGGATAAGTAAAGGTCCGCGAGCCAGGACTCGGGTCACTTGAAGCGCATCCACGATACATGTTGGAGCGTTGCCCACGAGGCTATTGGCTCAGACAATTACAACATATAGAACAGGTGAAGTATGCTATATGCTATGCATATATATTTAACAGTATTTACTGTCAATATTCACAATTTTAGTGATATGCTCTTCTCTAAAGTTCTTTGTCTTAGCTACCCAACAAGCTATGGACATTGAATTACTTTCATGGGGTAAGTTCAAACATAAACTCAGGGGACATGAGCAAAAGCAGTTGCTTTGTTGACATATTTTCGAGGTTGAAACACTGATTTAGCAATTGCATGAGAGATGATTGGTCCTATTATATTTTTCAACATAGCCTCTGATGTTCATTCACAATTTTTTCTAGTAAAAACTAGTAATGAAGAGGAAGAGACGATAATTTCTTATGTGCGACATGATAACGTTTGAATCAGTGATGTAATTTTGATGTTTTACCTCTTAATTATGACCTAGTATCTCATAATTACAACTTTTTATGTCATAATTTTTATTCACCAAAGCATGATTTATTTATTTTTCTTTTGTGGCAAAAGTGATAATGTGTTCTCAAGCCAACAGTACACTTTGACAGAAGTTCTCGAGTCAAGAGTCGGTTGTAACAGTTCTCGAGTTACCAGTACACTAAACTGAGAATATCCACATTGCCAAAAAACATTCAGTCAAGACATGCAGCCTAAATCAATTTAGAATTTAAAACATTTCAAAATAGGTTATATCAGATCATGGAACCTGTTTCTGTCTCACCTTTGCAGGACGGAGACCCAGGATGGTGTATCTGTTATGTCTCACCCGATGGAGACTTTGTTGATTTGTTTCTGTCTATCCCCTTGCAGAACAGACTAAGAACAGTATATCTGTTATTTCTCACCCAATGGGAGACTCAGAACTTTGTTGAACTATTTCTGTGTAGAAACTAAGAGGGAATCAGACCAAAAAAACTCCCTCAAAACTGTGAAAAAAAAGCCAAATTCCAAGTCAACATAATTGGGTGCCATCCAGCCTGAGCTAACTAATGAACTCCACAGCTTTAAAACAATGGATGGTTGTAAGTTATGGAACTAGAGAATGAACACTTAAGATGTCAAGTTTAACAAACAGATGGCACAGCTTGAGTCCCACAAGGAAAACGCCAAGGATTGTTTGACTCCCAAGACAGAGAACTAAAACAGAACTTCTTCCTTTTTTAAACATTTTTGAGAGACATCTTAAACACAGGATTGAAAAAAAAAGTTAAGAGTCCATGTGACTAGTCAGATAACATGTAATTTATGTGGGAGGAGGGGAAATAGTCACACACCGAGCTAAGACAGAACCTCCAAAGGACTGGAACAACGTTTTGAGTTAAAAAGTTTAGAAGATGAAAATGGGTCGAGTCCGAGCAGCTTCATTCAAGCCATCTCGTCTTATTTACTTTTCTTTCTTCTACTTAAGTTTCTTTTCTTTTCCGTTGAGAGTCTTGTTTTCTGAGTTAAGTTTTGCTGCAAAGCCCGCCTCAAACTTCAACTTCAAACAGAGACTCCTCTTCTATATTAATTTGCAACACACAAGAACGTGATTGGCCTCGCAAGACGTCACTCCAGCCACGATGAGACCACCAGCCAATCAAAAAACCTGGGAAACCCCCTCTCCACACCAGCAAGGACCACAGATGGGAATCCTCATCAAAGACATATTAATGATTGATGGTTCGTTCAGCTCAGGTCTTATAAAGTTTTATTGCTAGAAACTTGGCAATAATTTATTGCTAGACATCTGTCTCACCTTCACAGGCCCGAGACTCAGAACTTGTATCTGTTGCTGCCTTCCCAGTAATGGACTGCAGACTCAGAACAAAGAGTGTCTGTTGAAAGGGTACCTTGAGGAAGAGATTGCAATTTGGTGCTTCTCCATTCCAGTGCTGTGATTGGCTGCTGGCATTAGAGACAGTGTGGTGCATCCTGCTTTCCCCTGTGGAACTAATTTGCATAAAGCACACAGTTAGAAGTCTTTAAAGTGTCTTTAAAGTTTTACCAATGCATTGCTCACTTTCCAAACCACCACCAGAATACCTTTGGCAATCTTCTAAACAAATAAGATGGAAAAAGATTGAACTGTCATGGATTTATTCATTTGTACATTAACAGCTGTATTTGTGTAAGATGTTGCACTACATATAGTACCTTTCACTGAGAATAATTTTTTCTCTGAATAAATTGATGTGTGTAGTTTACATCAGTTTTAAGGTTTCCAAACATAGCTGAATGGATTTGAATGGATCATCTCTATTTTTCACCCACTGCTGCTGCATTTTTATGGCGGTTGGCTCAAACCTTAGAGATTAGTCTTGGAAACTGCCTGTGAACCAATGAGAAGTCCTGTCCTGTCTGCCAATTGTCCTTGCATCCTTATCTGATGGTGTTGGTTATCTGATGATTTGTTTGTGCTAGTCCACCAAGATCCAATCAAAATATTGCAAACCTTTCTCCACTTGCAGTAAGAGAGGGGCCCGGCCATAAACTGGGCCCTGGTATGTGCTGTTCACCACAAACTTATGCTTTTTAGTTTTTTTTTTTGTACTATATGTTTACATATTTGTGTTATATGTAATATTGTTTGTGTTTGTTGTATAATTTTTCCGGCACCAAGGGAAGCACTCACTAATTTTGTTATGCATGTGTATAATGACAATAAAGGCTATCTAAACCAGGGTTTCTCAAACTCGGTCCTGGAGGGCCACTGTCCTGCACAGTTTAGCTCCAACCCTGATCAAACACACCTGAGCAAGCTAATCAATGTCTTCAGGATCACTAGAAACTCACAGCTAGGTGTGTTTGATCAGGGTTGGAGCTAAACTGTGCAGGACAGTGGCCCTCCAGGACCGAGTTTGAGAAACCCTGATCTAAACTAATCTAATTCGAATCGAATCTAATAATCGTGTTTCTCCACAAACGGCTCATTGAGACATCTTAATCAAAATGATAAAGCATGCCACAAATGTTAGGGGTAACATGAGTAACATGAGTTATAGTAATCAGATTACTTTTATCAAGTATATCTGAGTTACTTTTTCAAACAAGTACCCCATTGGTCATGTCAATCACAGTGCTGATTGCCTACACCAAACATTAATCCATAACCCTAATGCCTTCACCCTAGCCTTAACTAATGACACTAACTGCAGGGAGGGATTTCTGCTGAAATGGTTTTGGGGGGGGAATCAAATGTCGAAGCGTTGTGTGTGCTATTGTCTAAACATGATGGCTACTGTAGTTCTAGATGAAATGTGAGCATGCATTTACTCATCTCACTTGCACAAAAAAAGAAACGATTCAGTATTCCTCAATATAAATAAAAACAGCGAAATGCAAACTCAGAATATTACGCAAACTGACAATAATTAAATATGTTAAATAATACAAATATACTTTATGTATTTAATCTCACTTTATTAAGCAATGGCTTCGCTGCTGACTTTTAAAGATCCAATTAAACCATACAAATAAGCAAAATGACTTTAGTTATCAATCACATTTGTGTTTCTTTTTTTATTTATTATTGCTGAAGTAAGAGTGTTAAACTTTTCTCTCCTGCGACCTATTCTTCTGCAATCCAGAATGGCAGCACAGCTGAAAGGTTTGTTTGAGCTACACCCTCTACTATACAGATGTGAATTTCATTTCATTCCTTCTTTTTTGTTGTAATTAAAAAACAATCAAGCAAGTCCAGCCCAGCCCAGGTGAGAAAAAGTAAGGCAAAAGTAAAATAACACATTACTCCCATAAAAAGTTAAAAAACATAATTAGTTACTTTTTTACGGAGTAACACAATATTGTAATGCATTACTTTTAAACGTAACTTTCCCCAACACTGGTCACATATACTTTAATTTACTGAAAAGTATTGATAGCACCTACTTCCAAATGTACTATTTAACCAAAAATGTATGCATGCTATATGTATTGCATGCTACTGTATGCACATGACACAAAGATATTTTCGGAGCAAAGCTAATGACACCAGCATAAGCCCCAGAGCATCATTTCAGGTAAACAGATTTTTCCATATTGACATAGCCGACTTGTGTGCACTTGTATTCAGTGTGAAGTGAAGCTTTGAAGCCAGGGTAAATGGTGCATTGTTCATCACAGTAGAGAAGGCAGGCAACAGCTCAATCTCTCTGACTGCCCTCATCGCTCTGTTGCGTGTCACCGGGCAGTGGGTGATGTCAGAGTAGCTGTCATTTGTTTTGGCCCGTCATAATCATTTCCTGACTTCATGTTTCTTTTCCACTGTGTCACTCTCACTCACCATGATCATTAGTCATAGAGCCAATCATGCATTATCCTCATGCCATCAATCACAGCCGGTCTCACCCTCTCCGTACCAGCCGGTAGTGTGACAGCCGCTCTAATGCATCATGCAAGGGTTCCTGGGAGCAATAAGACAGGGGGGAAAAAAACAGACGAGGTGAATAAGTGCGATTGTGTGCAGGTGCTTTTAAAATGTGTGCAGGTTAGGACGTGTGGCTCAGCGGGAAGGTTTGAATGTTAATGAATACTTTGACAGTTTTGGCTTGTGTTGTGAGTGCATGTGTGTATGTGGTGAGTCTGTCACAGCATGAAATTTTATTCATTCATTTCCTTCAATAAATAATAGTGTCAGTGCTACTGATATGTTGGCATCTTTGAATGGAAATGAGGAGATGGGTGTTAAAAAAGAAGAAGCTTTTTGTCCATCCCATAATTTCTTTCTAGCATTGTTAAGATTATTTTTTGTTTTTGTTTTATTAATTCAGTTTTGGAAGGTTATGCCAGATCTGAATGGTCCTTTTTCTCCTGGTGACAGAGAGAATGCCTGAGTGAAATTCAGCTCCTTCTTGATTCCACGGGGAGTTTTGTGCTTGTGCAGATTAAAAAGAGAGACAGAGTAAAGAATGAATGATTTAGAAAGGAAAGGTGCGAGGTTTCTAGTGGCTGACAGCTGTGCTTTGAAGTCCGCCTCTCTGCAGAGGGTTGAGTGTGTCTTGGTGGGGATGTTCTGCAGTTGTTTGTTTGGATAAAAGGACCGTGAGCCTCAAACGCATGAGAAACACAGGAGGAAAACATCAGTCGCGATGGAACCGTACGTTGGACGTGAAGTTATAGAATACTGTCCTTAAGACATAAACCAGTATTCTCTGTCCTCAGTACTGAGAGATATTTTGAGAATAAAGTAAAGGGGAAAACCTGCTGTGAGAATATAATGATGCAGAGTTGCATAAGAAGACATACACACTTTAAAATGCCAAAGTGGCTATCAAAGTTAATTGAATTTAACAATGTTATTTTTTTTTAACACAGTTAACACAGTTATTCAGACATATACATTTTAACTGCTTCATTCACTTTTTGCATGTTTACACTTTTGCAAGAGGCAGAGAGGAAGAGCACATATGTTTTACCACGTGCTACATATTTTAATTGACCAAATTCAAATTTAATTCAAATTAAATATTTAAACTACACTCTTAGAAAAAAAAAAAGTTCTATATAGAACTCTGCCAAAAAGGTTCTGTATAAATCAAGTCAAGTCACCTTTATTCATATAGCACTTTTTACAATACAGATTGTTTCAAAGCAGCTTTTACAATGAAAATAATGCAACAAATTTGTTTTGTTAAGTGAGTTAAATGTTGATTATTTTCCATTGTAAAAATCATTAGTTTTTAATTTAGTTCATTTATATATACAGCAGCTCTGGAGAAAACAGCTCTAAGGAGAAATTTCCTAAATTAATTATTGCAAAATACTTTCACATTTAACAGGTTTTTTTTTAATTATTATTTTGAAAATGAATTAAAACAAATTAATTAATGAAAACTAAATCCATGAAATTTTCTAATGATGACCTTCTAAAAAGTTCTATGAAGCGTCTGACAGAACCCTTTAACATTCTATATTGAACCTTTTCTTCTAAAGAGTGTATAGAGGCCTTATCAGAATCCTACCATTGTTGGTAAAGCATAAAATAAGACACTCACACTGTTCTAAGAACAGGCTATTATGCTGAATACAGAGATAAAGATCTGAATGAAGTATGTAGAGGAGTGAAGAGGAGGCAGGAGACTCAGGTAACCCGAGGAAGAGATGGGTATGAGGAAGCATATTAGCACCTGTAGCATGTGAGAAGTATCAAAGGTGCACATGTCACTACGACCACAGGTAAGAGCGGTCAAGTGGCCACTGATTCAATTCTGAATGATGCATTTCAGAATGAAATCTTGATATCATAAATATAAACTACTCATACAATACTATTGTAAATAATCCAGCACCATGTGGTTTACACTCCAACACACTAGGTGGCGGTATTGCACATTAGACACACTAGTCTGCAGGAAGTGCCAGTCTGCAGGAACTCTCTCCGCCTCCCTACACTCGTATTTTGAGTATGATTTATTTTATTTTATCAATATTTTTTGTGTGTGTGTGAAAACACAAAGTTGACCAACAGTTCTAGAATGTCTATTTTCACTGTGCTGCATTTTAATGGCCTTATAGAGACTCTATCAGTGTCCTACCATTATTAGCTAATTAAAATTAGATACTCAGACTGTTCTAAGAGCAAGCTAGTATGCTAAACACAAAGAAAAGAGTTCTAGATGAAGGATATTTATATATATTAATATTGTGAATTGTTTTTGCCACAATAATTGTGTAGTGAAAATCTAATATAGCAACATCTCAAGATGACTGCCATATCATCCAGCATAAATGACTCATTTTTTAAATTAGATAAGTAACAGCATAAACATGCATTATATATGTTTGCTGTTTTTCATTGTTACCTATATATCTCTGGAAAATTCGACCTAGCCTTGCTAACAACATCAGTAAAGATTAAGACCAAACAGAAAACACTTTTTCTCCATCGAGTGGGTACACAAACATCTGGGTTTGCCTTGAGAACAAAATAGGGTGATTGAATTGGAAAGATGATGCTGTCAATGTCTTGTTTCCGTAGCATTCCCCATACATAATAGTCATGAAACCCCACATTTCTATTTTTAAGTATGGGGTGGGGGGGTGGGGGGGGGGGGTTAAAAGCACGACTCTGTACTTTCCTAAAAGAGAATTTTAGATTCTTCTCTCCAGAGACAATTCTTTGAGAGAGACTTTTTGTGTTACTTCTGTGCGAGAGGACAGATTTTGCACAGCAAACTTCAACAGAGACGGCAACTAACAACTCAGACAACGCTCTCCAGCTCGCTCTCTCCATTAGAAGTAGAGGAGAACAGAGTCTTGAGTGAAACTTCAAGGGGGCAATTCAATGTGAGACTCTGACATGGCAGACCATAAATTCAGCAAGAAACCTCACAGACTCATTGTTACACCCCAAACACCTCAGACATAAATAGCCGACAGGGAGAGTTTATGAACATCTAGCTGAATTTACAGCCAGGAAAGTTAGTGCGAAATAATGGTGTGATTTGCTGACTCATCTTAGTAGAAAAAAATAAAATAAATGAGTACCCTCCTCAGGGAGAGGGGCGAAATGACATCAGTGCAAAAAGGAAACAATAAGAGAGAAAAAAAACAACAACCTTTCACTTCGGTTGAGCAGTGTAAATAAAAGGGGAAACAAAGAAACACACACGAGACGTATCCCTGCAGTGTGACAGACTGTGGACAGCATCCTACGGAGTTCAAAACTGAGCTGCCAGGTGTGTACCAAGACATTTAGCAGTTAAAATAATAACTCGCTGTTCACAAAAGCAAATACTTGCATCACAAATTCTATCTAAGAAGAACTCTGGAAGTCATGAAATATTGAACACTTTGTTTGCGGTTGCCTTGACCCCACCTAACCTTCCTCATAGATTTATATGATTTATGTATTCATTCAAGTCAGCTGCTGTGGATGCAATCTTGAGGTGCTTCTTAACCCCTCGTGTTTCACGGAGAAAGGCTTTTTCAGCATATCCCTTTCCCCATGGCTAGTTTAAGGGATGCTGTAAAAATTGATTGCTGTTCATTATTGCAGAAGGTCACCATTTGGCCAATAATCGTTGATGAGGTTTTCACCCCTGGTCATTGATCTCAGTGGCGTTAAAGCTCCCGCCTGTAAATTTACGCACATCTTCAATTGGCTTTGTCGAGACGAACAACCATCCATGCGTGCCGTGTAATCAAAACATTCAGAAATTTACGAAGGCAGTCGTGTATGCTGATGTTTGCTCTGAATCGAGGACAAAACCCAGTCATGAGGTCTTACTTAAAATAACTTTGTTTAAGATCTAAACAAGCAGGTGCTCGAATTCAACTCACTCAAGCCCAGTTAGTATTCATTAAATGACACAGAATAGTTATTCTCTGATCAAACAGGATTATCTGAAGTGCAGTCAAAGAGTAGCACGAGCCTCCTTCGGCAGAGGTAATGACTATGAAGGACTTGTGTAATGAAATGAAGGACATGGCAGAAACATTCAGCCATGACTTGGATGCTCAAAGCCTGTTCTGAATTCATAAAGCTGTCGTCATGTCACTAATACATAGCTCAAACGATGCAGAGAAATTAATCTGGCTGATGCTGATAAATACTATGTAATCACAATAATATTTTCTAAATATATAACTAATATCTATAGGCCTATACATTGGGGTCCAAGCATCTGGGATTATTTGTTTATTTTACAAATATAGCCTATACAATATTTGTGTATACATTTTTTTATATTCAAACCAAATATTGCAATTTATATTATAAACATTTTAGGGGAAAAAATTATTGAAAAAGTAATACTTGAAAAAAAAAAAACTTTTAACCAATAAATAAAAAAATTACTACACCTTATATTTATTCATACAAATATTACCTTACATTATATTATATTATTAAAAAATTATATTGAAAAAAAAGGTAACACTTTAGTTTAGGGTCCAATTCTCACTGTTAACTAGTTCCTTAATGCATAAGCATGCATATAAAGTGCTTATAAAGCACATGTTAATGCCTTATTCTGCGTCACCATATTCTATATCCCTTAATCCTTAATTATTAAAGTTAATAATTAGTTTGTCAATAGTGAGAATTGGACCCTAATCTAAAGTTTTGACCGAAAAAGTATCATAATATAATATAATATAATATAATATAATATAATTAATATAATATAATATAATATAATATAATATAATATAATATAATATAATATAATATAATATAATACACTGTAAAACATTTCTAACCTCCCCAACTCAAAGTTTTCTAGTGACTGGTCACATTTTTGTGAAAGTGAAATTCTGTAAATTATAAAATTAAATTTACCGAATTTCACTTGGGCCAATTGAAAAATATAGATGTGACCAGTCACTGAACTCACAACTCAAAATATTGAGTTGTTGAGGTTAGAATTTTTTTTTTTTTACAGTGTATAATATAATATAATATAATATAATATAATATAATATAATATAATATAATATAATATAATATAATATAATATAATATAATATAATATAATATAAAATAATATAATATAATATAATATAATATAATATAATATAATATAATATAATATAATATAATATAATACTTTTTTGGTCAAAACTTTAGATTAGGGTCCAATTATCACTATTAACAAACTATATTAACTACGACTTTTGCCACAATAAACTCCTTATTACTGGTTATTAATAGTTAGTAATATAGTTGTTCAAATTAGGTATTAGGTAATTTCATATATTAATTTTATGAAAATTGGAATTAAAAAATGTACATGCATTTCAGAATTGTAATTTTTGGTGTGTACAGAATGCACTCAGGCTGCAAAACTGTTTAATTTAATTAACTTTATTTATTTGGTTGAAGTTTTTTATTATCTTTATTGTTAATATCAATTTACAGTTGGTGAGGCTAAGCAAAGAGCTATTGGACCCACTTTATATTAGGTGTCTTTAACTATGTAGTAACATTTAATTTAATAATTTGATACAATGCACATGTGTAAATACATGTTTTTACATCATACTTATATTTTTTTTAAATACCTGCATGTAATTACAGCTGTAATTACTTTAATAACATCTATAATTACAATGTTGGCCTTCCCTTACCCCACAACCCACCCTTACCCATACCACCAAACCTGTCCTAACCTAAAGTGTTTTGTAATACAACATGAAGAAGTTGTAAACAAAAAAAAATTGATGTTAGTAGACACACCTAATATAAAGTAGGACCGAGCTATCTAACATGTACTGTAGAATGAAATGGCCTACAGTGCCCTGCTTATATATCTCAGAAGAACTGAGATTATGAGGAAACTTAACAACTAAGAGAAGAAATAGTTGATGAATAACAGGACAAAATCTTCCTTACGGCATCATTTTAAAATGAACCCACTTTCATGGAAGAGAGCGGCACCGACACTCTGACTTGACAAAATGTCAATGTGTTTTCCTCAGGAGAGCATGCTACTTTGTCCTCTCTTCTCAAAGCTGAACGCATGGTTTGCTCCTGGATGTGGAATGTTAATGAGGTTGATGGGTTTGATTGAGGTGAGGTGGGAGAGAGAGGGAAAAGAGGGACAGCGAAAGAGAGGACTGCCAGAGCGTGAAGGAGTATGTCGCTCATAAGAATTTACCGCTCCCCCCTTTCATAATACAATAATAGACCCGAGGAAAAAAAGAACTGGATTTGACTTCACCAGTCCAAGACATAACATGTTTTGCTGCATGTCATCTGCTGATGTCAACAACTGCCGAAACAACCGTTGTTAGAAAGTTTTACTCCCCGGATCCAATTTTCCTGCTTCTTCACCGCCAGTACATGCCAAAACACACAACCGTACAGTATGACTTTTTTTTAGATATAAGGAAAAGCAATCTTGTGTTTTCAGTGAGTCATAGCCTGGATGACATCATTGTCATTATTTTCATTTTAAAGTCCCCACGAAATCAAAATTGACAATTCAAATGTTTTTGTTTAAATTAAATATTTCAGTATTTATTATGATTTATCCGTGCACATGATTAATGTTTTTAAATTATTTTCTATAATAACCTGTAAGCACGAGACGTGTTTCTCGGCGCGAGGGCGGGACAACCTGTCAATCACATGAAATCACACCAATAGCAAACAACAACGATCCAACCATCCAATCAATTACTAATGGGCAAAATCACTCCCACCTTACTTTTTTTTTTTTTTCTTGTTCGAGAAGCCGTTTCACTCGGATATATAGGTCACAATAGGGAAGAAAATGCAGCTTCTGTTTCATGCCGACTTTAAAAAGACGTGTTAAATGAGCTTTATTCACATTTGCAATGTCATTACAGAAGACTCTGCTGTGTACCTTTACTAACACATAAAGCCAACAAATACAACAGTACATTACCATGCTGCTTTTTGGACAAAATCCACTATGTTCAGACATGCTTGAGGGGGAAAAAGTTATAAAATCCTTCATTATCCCAAAGCTCCCATACACCTGAGCCCTTGGCGCTTTTTTGCTCCTGCCAATGAAAGAGTGTGAAGAGAATCAGGTAGCTGTCAGAGCGTATCTTATCATGTCTCCACAGAAAACCACAATATGTCTCTGCTGATGGTCTTGAAAACAGAATGAGATCTGCAAGGTTTTTCTTCCTTAAACCGCAGAAATGTCCGGACAGGATCAGAGGATGTATGTGTGCTCATGAATTAAATAACCTGCGTTTTCTTGTGCTATATTCCAATTTACATTTATCTGTTGTTCCAAGCAGATGTTATTGCAGAAATATGTAGGTCTTTTTTTCAACCCCATTATCAGATGCTACATCTTTTGGGGCTACAGAATCCACGGAAGCGAGAACAAAATTGAAGATCTCATCAGCAAGGGAGCACATCACTGAAACGCAGAATGCCGTAGCCTACGATGTGTGTAGGCAGATATCACAAGGCTCCAGGCAGACGCATCAGGCTATGAACATACAGATCACAGCTTGCAGCTGGCTCAAAGCTAAGTACAACATCTAGAAATGACTGTCTGTGAGGGCAGATGCTGAAAGGTTATTTCATACATATGGATGGTTTAGGGTTTATTTCCACACACTAAACATATATATTTAGCAACATATATTTGTGGAAAAAGTCAATAAGAAACCTTGCTTTGCTAAACAAAACATATTATGAAAGGTTTTGGACTGTAAGCAACCGTGAACAGTTGCACAAATGTAGGTTGACATGAATAGGTTAGAACATCATTGCCATGAGCTACTACACAGAAGGTTGATGGTTAGGCCTGGTTCGTCTCTTGTTCTCTCCTGCCCCCTGCTGACGTATTGTGTTAATGACAATACAAAACAAACAATGTCAAGTTCAATTTGCAGCACTGGTGATGATATGCATGATGATGATATGCAAAGTTTAACATGTCTTTTACTTCAGCATTATTATTATTATTATTATTATTATTAATCATTCTTTTTGTCTTGTTTTCCAGTACAAATGTCTAATTTACTTGAGAAGTTGTGTAAGATAATAAAACTTGAACAACTTGAAATAAATGTATTTTGTACTCTATTTTTGACACCCTTTTCTTATATTAAACAAACTTCAATCATTTTTAATGATTCATATATAATATATAATTCAAATGATGATTCATGTATAATATATAATTCAAATATAATATAATTCATATAATTTTATTTAATTTTATAATTCAACTTTTTTTTAAAGATTCATTTGTAATATGCAATCTAAGTAAATTAATCTTGTTATAAGGATTTTTATTGGAATTAAATAGTTTTTATATTATTGTTATTATATTTGATTGGTCTTTTTGTCTTGTTTTCAAGTGAAAATATCCAATTTACTTGAGAAGTAAAGTTGTATAAGATAAGAGAACTTAATTAAATAAATGTATTTTAACTCCATTTTTAACATAGGCCTACTTGTCTTATGTTAACCATAGACTTCAATCATTTTTAATTAATATAATATATTATTTTTGTTTTATATTAAATATATAATTCATATATCATATTTATATTAAATGTAAATATAATATAATTCATATATATTTGTATTATTATTATTTATTTATTTATTTTAAAAGATTCATTCAAAATAATGCAATCTAAGTTCATTTTTATCTTGTTTTAAGAATGTTTAGGTATTTTCATTAGAATTAAATAGTTTATCATTATTATAATTATTATTATTATTGGAGTTTACGCAAAGCTATTCATCTGTGTTACATTCTTCTCGCCTTCATTTCTTATTACAGTAGCTCAGATGTTTCCTGTGCACTCTGTTGTGTATTCACCTGGGCTTGATAAGACAGGAACAGTCTTCTGATTGCCTAACCCATCTAGCTATTTTTAGCACCTTCACCATCCTTATCATCAAGGTAAAATAAGAATGTTGCTGAGAGGGCTTAATTACGTATTTCAAACAGATGCAGCGACACAGACTCATTTCCCTCGTTCACTCACTCTTCGCTTTTGGGACTCTGTAGTAATGAAACAGGAATTGACCTAAATATTCACTTTGCTTCGCTATCTTTTCTAATTATTGCGACGTTAGAAAGCTGTGTGCGTTCAAAAGCATCTAAAGCTTCAGCTGTATTGTGGGAATTACATCTTAAATAAAAAAATCATAGTTATTATTTAACTGGTGCTCAAAGGGATCCACATTCAAAAAATGTTTTTTTTTTAAAAATCCAACATTAATTTATATTATGTTCCCTTTCGAGGGAACTCGCGCTGCGTCGATGACGCTTTGGAAACGCCCCTGCGTGATTGCGTCTGAAGCACGTGTCAACTAGTCCAATGGCGAGAATGAGCGGCATGGGCGGGTGACGTCATGGCCAAGGAAAGGATAAAAGCACATCCGTTCTGACCGGCACTAGCTTCTGTGCCTCAGCAAGCGCTCTTTGTTACATACTGAATGTCTTATTTATTGTTGTCTGTCACGATATATATACAGCTCAATCTAAGATATTATGGCGTCCAAACACTCTTACAAGTTGTGTGCTTCTCCTTGCCCTTGTTACATCACGGGTGGAGATACACACAAACTTTGTGTGATGTGTTTGGGAGTGGAGCATGCTCTGTCAGCCTTCAAGGGGGCTGATTGTGAGCATTGTGAGAGGCTGCCACTTCACACGCTCCGCTCTCGCTTGTCACTCTTCGAGGAGGGTGTTCAAGTGAGCGTTCCCTGCGGCTCGGGCCCCACTGCTGCCAAGGCAGCACAGAAGCTCTTGACGTGGGGATCGCAAATGGAGCTCACGCCGGGGTTTGAGACGGGCCCCGCCCTTTCTCAGCCTTTACCCGTGGGATCCAGTGCTCTCTCTCTGGAGTTGGAAACCCGCCCCGGGGTTCCTTCCACTCCGGAAGAGGCACAGGTGCTTCAGCTGTCTAATTCCGAGGAACTAGATGTGCTGAGCATCGAAATGGAGGAAGAAGAAGCTTCTTCCTCAGTGTATGAGGAGCTGGTGGAGGTATTATCTTGCGCTGTATCTAAATTAAATATTGAATGGCCAGCCGAGAAACAAGGCGCTCGTTCCAAAAGTCTGTTTTTTAACACCAAGCATGGGTACCTCCACTAAGGGGACTTCCATTTTTTCCACGACCTTCACAAAGAGATATCGAGGACGTGGAATAAACCTTATTCAGCCAGAGTATTTAGCCTCCAGGTGCAAATTTATTCTGATATAAGGGGGCTAAAAGAATATGGTTATGGGATGGTGCCTAAAGTTGAACAGCCACTAGCCAGTTATTTATCCTGGCATCGGCGTCGTCCCTGAAGTCCCCTACGCTGCCCACTAAGCCGTTAAAATCATCATCTATGTTAGTGGGTAAAGCATATATGGCAGCAGGTCAGGCTGGAGCATGCCTTCACACTATGGCCATATTACAGGCATACCAGGCTGATCTGCTGAGGGACCTGGAGACTAGCGAGGGGGCGGGGCCTGACGTGGTTCGAAAACTATGTCGGGCCACCGATCTTTCTCTCTGAGCCACGAAAGAGACCACTTGTGTTATTGGGCGGTCTATGGCAGCTAATGTGGCATCAGAGAGGCATCTTTGGTTAAATTTATCAGACATCAAAGATAAGATAAATATTTCCTTTTGGATGCCCCTCTATCGCCTCCTGGCCTCTTCGGTGACGCAGTAAACACCGTTGTTGAGAGGTTTAAGGAGGCTAAAAAGCAAGCGGAGGCGTTCAAACGGTATCTCCCTCGCCGTCAACAGGCCCCTAGGGCTGCTGGGTGTGAGCAGCCCCAGCCATTAAACTCCTCATACAGAGCACAGCAGAAGGAGAGTGTCGCTTCTGGCGGCCCACCACAAAAACCGTGGGGTTCTGCTTGCGAAGAAGGCTTCTGCAAAAGAAGAGGTCCTGACACCTATGGCATCAGACTTCTGAGGGCAGCCCCCTCCAGAGTGGAATGGTGTTCACCTCAGTACATAGTGCCCATTCCACCTCCCGCCACCCTCGGTGCCTCGGGTGCAGCGGTTTCCAGCGAGCCTCTGACTCAGCGCCTCCACGATGCTGCGTCGGACTCGCGCCCTCTGAGGAGGGTCGAAAGTCAATCAATTCGATTATTTCTTGAAAGGTATACTTCAGGTCACCGAAGTAACTGCTCTTATATCACCAGAGGCCAGACTCGAGAGACCATACTTAACTCCAGAGCTCCGTCCACATGGTGTGATCTAAGACAATAGGATATTATCATAGGATGTTAGTTCAATACTTGAGTTCCTGCAAGATTGTTTTGATTCAGGGTTATCTCTTTCCACACTGAAAGTTTATGTTGCTGCCTACCATGCCCCTCTGGGGGGTTTATCTGTTGGAAGAGATCCTCTTGTTATATGTTTCCTTCGTGGCACCCTGAGGCTGAGGCCTGTGGTCCATACCAAAGTTCCAGCTTGGGATCTGGCTCTAGTTCTAGAAGGTTTATCTGTCGCTCCCTTTGAGCCTCTCGATTCTGTCTCAGAGAAGTTTCTGACCCTCAAGACTGTCTTCCTTCTAGCCATTTCCTCACTAAAAAGAGTAGGAGATCTTCAGGTCCTATCAGTATCTCTTTCATGCCTTGAGTTGGCACCTGGGATGGTCAAAGCGTTTCTTTATCCTAAACCTGGATATGTACCTAAAGTTCCAACCAATGTACCACCGCCTATTGTACTGCAAGCGTTCTGTCCTCCTCCTTTTAAAGATCAGGATCAGGAGAAATTAAACCTCATTTGTCCAGTCAGAGCACTGGACACTTACGTCCACAGAGTTTCCCAGTGGAGGAAGTCTGATCAGCTGGTTTGCTTTGGGTCCCCTAAAAAATGACTTCCTGCATCCATACTGTTAGCAAATGGATAGTCGAGGCTATTTCATTTGCATATGAGGTTATGGGCCAGCCTTCACCTTTGTCCACTTTTGCCCTTTCTACTAGGGGTATGGCGGCCTCCAAGGCCCTTATTTCTGGGGTTTCCCTTCAAGAAGTTTGTGATGCAGCGGGCTGGTCTTCGCCACTCACGTTTGTCAGATTCTATGATTTAGACATGGATACCCCTGGGTCTAGGGTTCTCATGTCGTGACAGTTTTAACACGTCAGGTTCTTGGCCATATGGCATTCGAGTATTCTCGTTCCCAAAGCGTCATCGACGCAGCGTGAGTACCCTCAAAAGGAAACGTCTCAGGTTACGACTGTAACCCTAGTTCCCTGAGTAGGGAACGGGACGGTGCGTCACTTTGCCATACTTCCTACATCACTGTGATCGACTTGCTTCGGCCTTATCGAAGCTAGCACCGGTCAGAACGGATGTGCTTTTATCCTTTCCTGGTCATGACGTCACCTGCCCGTGATGCTCATTCTCGCCATTGGACTAGTTGACACATGTGCTTCAGACGCAATCACGCAGGGGCGTTCCCAAAGCATCATCGACGCAGCGTCTCATTCACTACTCAGGGAACTATGGTTACAGTCACAACCTGAGATATTTTTTGAGTAAAACCTCCCTTCCCCTACTAACTACTCCTCAAGGTTATCCATTTATTCAAACTGTTTTATAAAGCTCTCTGGCATGGCTGTATTCCAATCATGGTTCTCACAGCACTTTTTAACACAAGTACACACAGCAGCAGCAGTGCACAGCAATTAAAACTCAACATTGATTTTTTTTCTTTTCCAATAGAATAGATTTTTTCCCCCAATGCCAGACAAGGTCTGAAAAATATATTTGAACTAGAAAAAAGCATGAAATAAAATACAAATGTGCTTAAAAAATGAAAAAACACAATTTACTATGAACATTTACATATTAACATATATAAAGGGTTTTCTGAGTAGGCATCAATTTACAGAGAAAATTTACACTCACCTGTTTAACTGCTCATTGATGAAAATATCTAATCAGCCAATCACATGGCAGCAACTCAATGCATTTAGGCATGCAGACATGGTCAAGAAGACGACCAGCTGAACTTCAAACTTCAAACCGAGCATCAGAATGAGGAAGAAAGGTGATTTAAGTGACTTGAATGTAACAATGTTGTCAGTTCCAAATAGGCTGGTCTGAGTATTTCAGAGACTGTTGATCTACTGGGATTTTCATGGACAACCATCTCAGGTTTGATCCGAAAAAGAGAAAATATCCAGTGAGTGAAAATGCCTTGTTGATGCCAGAGGTCAGAGGAGAATGACTAGGCTGGTTCGAGCTGATAGAAAGGCAACAGTAATTCAAATAGACACTCATTACAACAGAGGTCTGCAGAAGAGCATCTGAACGCACATGTGACATATCGAACCTTGGAGCAGAAGGGCTACAACAGCAGATCATCACACCAGTGTCACTCCTGTCAGCTAAGAACAGGAAACTGTGGGTACAATTTGCACGGGCTCACCTAAATTGGACAGCAGAAGATTGGAAAACGCTGCTTGGTCTGATGAGTCTCGAGTTCTGCTGTGACATATAGGATCAGAATTTGGCGTAAACAACATGAACGCATGGATCCATCCTGCCTTCTGTCAGCAGTTCAGGCTGCTGCTGGTGTGGGGGGTATTTTCTTGGCACACATTCCACCAAGTCTGCAGCAACCGCGTGATGCTATAATGTCAATATGGACCAAAATGAGGAATCTTTCCAGCACCTTGTTGAATCTATGCCATGACAAATTAAGGCAAAAGGGGTTCAACCTGGTACTAGTAAGGTGTACCTAATAAAGTGCATGGCCGGTAAAGTGTGTATAAAGTGTATATAAAGTGACTAATCTACGTTCCACTTACAATCCCTAATACATAATTTAAATTTGGTTGATACAATAACATTATATCATTTAATTAAATATGTGGTTATAAAAATATACAGGCATTCAAATTGTCTCCTGGCTCCACAATGGGTATGGGAGGGGGACATGGCCCACCCTGGAAACCCACCCTGAATGTTCTGTGGCCCACTTTAAATCCAAAACCAGGCAACAATCACACCAAAATACCATCCTATAATGCCTAAAACAATGTTGCTACATTTTTACAGTGAATTTATGGCAATCCAATTTGTACTGTAAATTTAACAAGGTTTTTCAGCTCTACATTATTTGATGTATTTTTAAAAACTTCCACTAATATCTAATATGAGATTGAGTGCTAGTGTGTGTGTGTGGTCCTGGTAAAGCCTACGCTATGAACTGTACAAAAATGGCAATATCCGAAATCCTTGTCATTGTGGGAACATTTTTTGGTCCCCATGAGGAAAAAAAGCTTATAAATCATAGTTGATGTTTTTTGAAAATGTAAAAATGTATAAAGTTTTCTGTGATGGGTATAGGGGTAGAGTTAGGGCATATCATATACAGTTTTTACAGTATACAAATCATAATGTCTATGGAATGTCCCCATAAAACATGAAAACCCAACATGTGTGTGTGTTTGATGTGTCTGAACATACAGTTCACTACTATCAAACTTACACATGTCAGACTCAAACAAAGTTTCTAAGACTAAACAGCTCCGGTCATTCCCTGAGGGAACCCAGCACTCACAAGCCAACTAGTGCCAAACCAGCTATAATTCATATAATGTGCTTCCCTTACATGTCAATCTGATTGCACAAAGGGAAATTGTGCACAAGCAAATAGAATAGAGAAGGAAAATAGATGTTTACCAAGTAGTTTGCACTTATATTGCCAAAAAAGTAACAATAGTAACTTCACAATGAATATTGCCACAGGAAGACCATTTTGTATGTAGCTTTTCTAGGACTTTTGGAGCTCAGTATAGATGGGAGGACCGCATACACGTTCTGAAGAAATGAGGTTCGGAGGGGAGGAATGAACAAAACATTTGTTTGTTATCAGAGGACCTCTCTCCCAAGGTCTCCCTTGGCTCTGGCTGTAGAACTTCTGACCAACACGCCTCTTAGAAAGAAATCAGCCTCCCCGCGGCTTCAGCTTCACTAGAACAGACCACTACAACCAGAAAACAGCACGCACATAGACTCCATACCAAGACCCATCTGAGCGGTCCAGCCCAGCACATCAGAGGAGAACAGGAGCTGCTTCAGGACGCTACACTAGAGGCCTCAGTTCACAAACACTGTAAAAACCCTTCCACCTACAAGAGAAGATGATAAAGAGGATGGTCTGGTGGATGATGCTCTGCTTTAGTCTCGGCTGGTCCATGCCACACGCAGAAGGCATGTCTGCTGGATCTCATTTCTGCTCAGTTACTGGTACAGCTGGCTGTTTCTTCTGTACGGGCAACAAGGTCCATGAGATGCCAAGAAATATACCGAAAAATACCACATTTGTGTGAGTATAAACAAACACGCACACAAATGCACGTTAAAATGCATGTATAGTAATAAACAACTAGATCTAGAATTTCAGGTATTAAATAGCTAAGGACACGAAGTTCCACATTAAAAACATTTACATTTTATATTCATTTCAAATATTTTGATGCCACATAGTTGTTTTGGATGTTGAAGCTACAGTACGTATGTGTTGTTATTGTTAACTAAAACTATAAAAATAAAGTTTCAAATAAAATTTTAGAAATATCACATGATAAAACTGTAATGGTTAAATACAATCACTATAATCAATTTTCATTACAATTATTATGATTAAATGTTACTATAAAATATTTGTAAATTACAAAATAAAATATGCAATTTTTTTACGTATTGGATTAATTTTTTATTTCACTTTTTTGTCATTTAAAACCATTTATATAGTAACTTTTAATCAATTTAAAAATTGATTATACTGACTTGTGCGCTATTTTTCAAACTTTTATTTTAAATAAAATTATTAAATAAATAATCATTTAAATGAACATCATGAAAGTAATGTCAAAAAATCGGAGAATCTCAATGACATTGTTATTGTAGAGCTTGTTGTTGTGGTTTTGGAGAGAATACATGTTTCTGTTGTGAGACCCAGAACTTTTTTTTTGTAATCTCAAGGCTATCCTCCCTCAAATGAATTCTCAAGAATGATATACGGGGGAGTGTGTTTTTTTTATGTAAAATGTTTCGCATGAATTCATTTGTTATTTAAGTCAACTCATTTCAGCCAGTCAAAGAGACAGAGAGGTAAACATGAAGATGAAACTATCTTTGGCTCCTCAAGCAGGTTAATCATGGGTTGTATTTCTGTTTTGAGCCGACTGTCAGTCAGTTTGGATAAGGCTGCCCAGCTGAATGTATCTCAAGATGCTCTGCTTGATCACACATTTCACACTAATGTCTGTCTACACTTTGGGTTCATTACTTACTTTTCCATTATGGAAAGAGCTCCACGAGCTTGTCAGCTTGTGTTTCTCAGCGTGCCATTTGGCACCGCAAGAATGAACAGTTCTGTGCTTTCCAGATGTTTTCGCTCTTTATAACTACAAAGATCAAGGCAAATGTCTCTGAAACATCAGATTCTTATTCTTTGAGTTAACTTTTTTTACTACAAGTTAAACAAAATGAAAAAGATTTTTTTTTATTTGATTTTATTTCACTTAAATGTCACATTTGTTTCCTGATTTTTTATTTTTTTTTAAATATGGTTTTAGTTTTAGTTAACAATAATAACCCTGATTCTGTCATGTATGATGAGTTCATTCTGCAGTGTGTATTTTCTGCACAATTAACAGCACCAAACAAAATCACTAAAATAAAAATAATGATCGCTTGCACCACTGGTCATCCATACAGATAAAACCTCCCAAAGCTCAGTCAGGGACAAAATAAGTAAAAAATAACAAGAATCAAAACAGTCAAATGATATAACAAATATATACTGATTTTTCTAATCTTTAATTTCCAACACCATTTGATTTAAAAGGCACTCAGTGTGCTTTGTGTAATTGTGCTGTCTGCATTTCTGAGGGATTACAGGCATGAATATCCACAGGAAGAACACACAGACACTAATGGCAGTGTGCAAAAACAATTACACAAAAAGCTGGACAGTAAATAGATAATTTTCAGTTGTCTGTAAATAGGCTACTGGTAACTGTTCCTATTTCTCATAACATTTCACATCTTGAATGACCTAGTTTCTGCTATGACTCATTCTGTTCAAACTAACTTTCATGAGGATACAGCTCACATATATTTATAGTTCACAAATACACTTGGAAAGAGTTTTTAAGAGCACACACACATTCTGATACTCTAAAAATGAGCCGGCGCGATCTCATAAGAAAATTCATACATTGATTCGTACAGAAACATGCCATTTTTAGAAAAAAAAAAGTAAGCATCAAGGTCCGAATTCATGTAAATTAACATGATTAATAATTATAAATTACCGAACAATAACCACCAATTCGCTGATATGTGAAAAAAAGTTATGAACTGCCATGAGAGTGTGATTTCAGCCAGTCTGCCAGATTTCATAATAGCGCACTCTCCATTCAAGTAAATACCAGCTATGATAGTATATGCCCATTACCTATAGAACATATAGCTGCCTAGACGTCTTTCCAAAATGGCTGCAGAGTCGATTGACTTATTATTTTAGATTGAAAATAAATGAGTGGCAATCTCGTGGATGCAAAACTCAACAAAACGGCCATATCTGATATAGCTATGCCAATTTTACATCTGATTGCTTATAAAACATTCACATCTGAATAGACTGTGATATTTATAAGTTAACTGTAATACACTGATGGTAATGAATTATTGGATGGTGAATCACATCTCTTCTATTTAATTTTACGCAGGGAGATCAAACTGACTCAGATCAGCGTGTTTCACCGAGCAGCCCTGTCTGAACTACATGAGCTGAAGAGAATGTGAGTGTAAGAGTGAAGGATACAGATATGTTTACTACTAACACATGGAAGTGCAGATTCAGCAAGAATGCACATGGAGATTAGAAAGCATTCAAACAATCAAAAACCAGAGAAATTGCTACTGAATGCCCACAACTCATTTTGGTTTTTGGCTTAGTTTGGCAAAAGCGTATATAAACACATGATATTTAGTCTTGATTGAATATGTTTAGACTTTAATATGGAACATGATGTTTAACAGTGACCCAAATACTGGAGATACATGTATCACAGGAAAACACTGCAAAACGTGAGAGAAGTGTGATTCTTTATTGTCAATTTATTCTATTTAATTTCTCAAATCAGTATTTGTGAAGTGATTTGAATTCCCCCGATGCACTTCAATAGATGCAAATAGTGAACATTATGCATGGAAATTAAGATTTTGTATCAATTTGATGTATTGCAATAAGCTTTAGACATTCATATTAACGGCTCGTAATAATATCTGTCGCTATATGATTATTATTCTCCTCTTCAGAGTGGTGTCCGAGAATGGTGCTCTTGAGCAAATTGAAGCCTTTGCCTTCTCCAACCTGACAGAACTACAGGAAATGTATATTGCTGCACTGCACGTGGAAATAACATCCAATCACGTTCTTGTTGACACATTTGAATCAAATATTGCAGTAAATATTATGAAACACATAATAACCTATTTATCCACCTATCTGACAGAACTATAACAAAATCCAAAAACCTTGTGATGCACAGAGATGCCTTCTGGAGACTTCCAAAGCTACGGTATCTGTGAGTTATTTTCAGTCTTCATTACTCTTGGGTCTAGTAAATTCTGAATCATTGTGGTTTCAAGCTGTGGTTCAGCAATTTAAAAGAGTATATTCCCACATTTGTTTTAGCCTAGAATTGAGTTATGTTAAGTGTCCTGAAAGACCTCAATAAAAGCAGAATCACGGGTCAATTTCCATATTAAATGTTTCTAACAAGAAACATAGGCTACAGATGCAAAGACAACATACAAATGCCACTCTGACGTATTACATTAATTCTTGTCTCCCTGTCTGTCTCTCTCTCTCTCTCTCTGTGTGTGTGTGTGCATGTGTATGTGTGCGTGTGTGTATTCCTCCAGGACAATATCAAACACTGGTCTTAAAATCCTGCCTGATTTTTCAAAAATCAACTCTGCTGCTCTTGAATTTCTATTGTAAGTCTCTACTTATCCTGTGTCTTAATGTATATTTATTAGAATAAATGATCTATATACTGTTCAAATCTGCTATATCAAATCTATGTTATAGTGATCTACAAGATAACATGCACATAGAGAGAATTCCCAGTAATGCTTTCCTCGGATTGACCAATGCCACCATAACTGAGCTGTAAGTGCAGCTGTGTAATTGATTATTCCCAAAGAGTTATTCTTTATGTGAGGAATGAATGATGTGACGGGTTGTTGATTTATTGAATAATAATGCGCACTATACTTGCATTTAAATTGAATAGTTTGTCTTGGAGTAAATGACAAACACAAGCTACTTTCAACTGCTGTTCAAACTATTTTTTTTTTATATATAATATTACACAAAATTACATTAAATTGACTAACAAAATGTTTACCATACATGAAAATGTAACAGAGTTATACTTTATATACTGTTATGAACTTTTTATTAATCAAAGAAAAAAAACGTATCATAGTTTCCACCAAGAAAATATTACGCAGCAGAACTGTTTTCAACATTGATCATAAGAAACGTGCCTTGAGCACCAAATCAGCATATTAGAATGATTTCTGAAGAATCATGTGACTGAAGACTGGATTAATGATGCTGAAAATTCAGCTTTGCATCACAGCAAGAAATTACTTTTTAAAATAGATTAATAAAGAAAAAGTTACTTTTAAATTGTAATAATATTTCACAATATTACTGTTTTACTGTATTTTTGATTAAATAAATGCAGCCTTGGAGAGAATAAGAGACTTCTTTAAAAACGCGCTAAACTTTTGGAAATCTTCATGTACTCTTTGTAGGAGATTAACGAAGAATGGGATTCGTGAGATAGACAGCTATGCATTCAATGGTACCAAAATTGAGAAACTGTGAGTTACGTTTTTTTTAAATACATTTATAAATTAGCATCTCACATAAAACCTCTAATCTTTCGTCTAATCCCTTTCTCTCTCTTTCTCACAGCTTTCTCATGGGAAACCAGCAGCTGAATCACATCCACAGTTACGCCTTTATAGGAGCTGAAGGCCCCATCGTTCTGTAAGCATGAACAACTCTGACTTTCAACAACAATACAACTCACCAGCTGGACAAACCATACA